>NW_028301564.1:12992500-13052500 GCF_042242905.1 Orbicella faveolata
TTCTGTCATCGACAGCTGTGTAATGAACGTTGGTGGAACCAATATCAAACGTGTCACCTGGCTTGCGTCCCGTTAGGTCAACTGATTTGACACCCACGTTGTCAGTGAAGGTTGGTGGGGTCCAAGTTATAGCTTTGCTGGTACTGGTCGTTGTTTCGTAAATGGTCAAAGGGCAGTCAGAGGTTTTCGGAGCCTCTTTGTCTGATCAAAATTAAACGGAAAATAATCTACAAGAAGCTAAGAACTGCCTATTTTAAAGCTCAAGGTTAAAATAAAGAATTCGTAATCTCATGAGTATGTATCGTATGATGTAGCATAACGAAATATGATTCTTAGCCTCGTGACCTCTCAGTCCTAATTTCTTTTCAGGATTTGAAGGGATGTCTTGTGTTTCATTTGTTAAGATATAGTTGCACACTCATATGAATAAAGAGAGACGCCCGTAAATTACTCTAGCCTTTCCGCTTTTACTTCAAAAGTTATTTGAATTTGGCTGAAGTTGAAGGTCACGACTACTTAATCTTACATTTCGACGTGCCGGTTGAATTTCACACGCACTAAGGATATGAAGAATGGTTCAGCTATTTCACTGCATTCTAAAGAGAGGCCATTGTTTCGAATCCCGTTCAAGGCTGAACGTTTTTTTTTTTTTTTTCAGGCTTAAATTTAACCACCGCTTAAGGTCATTCCACTGAAATAGAACCGGCACTGGGATTTTTGTCAAACTTTGCCTATTGACTGTTTATGTTGTAGGAACTTAAATTTGGAAATAAAAATGAGGGGTTCCCATGGTCGTTTAGTTGCAACAGCACCTTGTTTATACCATATAAATCCTTACAATAGTACCATGATTACAGTCACGATTGCTTGCTAAAATCACGTTTCCGACGATTGTTTCTTGCTCAACACTGAGAATTGGCCCATATTTATTTTACGCAGAGAAGTGTATTACTCAATTCAACACAACAGAAAAAAATGATAGGTCACCGTACTCGTTTTCGAGAAAATGACGATTTACCACTACGGCGAGGTCCAGCCGCAAAGAAAAAGCCTGCATTTTTTAGTGCGCGCCCGCTAATCACGCGTGAAATCATGCGCAGTAGGGATGCGCAATGCAATACTGGGGAATGACCTTAAGTTGTGTGTATAACTGCGATGATCAGTCATGTCTTCATATCTTTCTCTGCAGTTCAAATATATGATCATTCACATATTCACTTTTAAAGCATGACATATGTTGATGGCAAACAGTGATCGCTCGGAAATTCAAGTGTTTAGCCAATAATAAGAGTACAAAACAAACGATATACCTTCTACGAATACATCCATTTGACACTGCGCAGTTTTGTCGTTCTCGTTTCTTGCCACATAAGTCATTGTCGTAGTGCCTGCTGGGAAGATTTTGTCGACGAGGTACTTTCCTGGAGTTATTGTTATTCTGGATGGTGGTTGATTCGACTCAGGATCTTGCAGAAGTGCCGAAACGTCAGCCGTATTGGCACCAGGGGAAAGTACGACGTTCACGTTGTCTGGGCATGAGATCCAAGGGGCTGGGAAAACTGTTTGAAGATATGCAAATCTTTTTAAGCCTGATTCATTACATTGAGTAATTATCAAGGCTTAGACATAGTACCAAAGGAAGTAATACAACGCCCTACTGCACAGTAGTTAGTATAGACCCACGGCCGGGAGGTACTCCCTATAATAGCCTATACGGGGAGGCCCCGCCCGAAAGGGGTACCTTTTTCAGGCTTCAGGTATACCAAAGGGTGGGGATTTCACAAGTTAAGGTATATGAAAAGGTAGGGAAATCTATCGTTTAGGTGTTTAAAGGGGCCTTTAATTAAAACATTTCAAACAAATGCACCTTGTGGCTGTATCTGGTAATGCTTGATGTTCTCCCGTAAAATTGTTCATTAACTTCATTTCAAGGGTTTAGAAAGAGGATGCAGTGTTGTTAAAGTAGGAATATGAAAGGGGTAACTTTTCTCAGTTCAAGGTATACGAAAGGGTACCTTTTCCGTGAAAAAGGGTAAGGGGTTGGACTTCAGGGCAGAGCTTGCCCCGTATAAAACTTTGAAGAGTACCCCCTCCCCGGGAACTCATGCCACTGTTACATTGACAATCTAATCTAACCTACCCCCTTGAAAGATATTATCGCATATTATTGGAGATGGGATAAAGAGTTATAGTCTTGGGTTAGGGACGCGAGGAAGGCTTATAAACGAAGGCTTACGTTTTGTGCATGTTGGCTCCTCTTGACTATCCCACTGGCCACTACTGAGGCAGGTCTTTGATAATACACCGGATATATCGTAGCCGCTGTTACAGGCATAATAGCATTTTCCCTCAAAAACATTTCCTGTCGATGTGCAACTTGACGGGGTGATTTTACCATTTGTAGGAGAAACCAGCGCTGGACAGCTTACTCCTATTTAGTGGAAATAAAATCGCTTAAAATGTGTAGACATTTATAGTGATAATATTCTTATTTTGGTAATCACATCTTATGCCTGATCTTGTATACAGTGTGTTGGTATTTTTAAATTCTTTTTCAGTGCCGGCAACTTACTGACTGACTGACGTGCTATCTAGAAATCTTGCTGATTATTGGCGGCCAAAACCTATAAAAGATTCCTTATCGTACCTAAACAAATATGACAATTTGCGGTGAAATAGCAATAGTACGTTTGTCACTCTCTGAATTCCTTTGTGTCTTGGTAGATGACCGTGTTTTTAATAGAGAAAACCTATATTTGCGCCCTGCCTTGTGAAGATTTAAAGATTCGTTTAGGGTATATGTCCCATGGACTGTTAACTATGCGCAAACATATCACAGGCACTAAGCACATAGTCCAGTGGCGGATCTAGGGGAGGGCACCCCCCTTATTTTGGGTAAAAACAATCGCAGAGGGAAGAAAAGCCGGTAGAGCAAGCAAAAAAAAAAAACAAAAACAAAAACAAAAAGCAAAAAACAACAACAACAACGACAACAAAAAAACACCCCCCTCCCCGCCCCCCGTTAACTCAAGGTCAGGATCCGTCACTGCATACTGAACGAAGTGAAGAAAGTGAAGCCCTACTTACGTGTACAGCTTATTATAGAAGCGTTCCAGCTTCCGCTAGGCAAGCAAAGTAAAGTATCTTCATTACCAGGTAGCTCAAACCCTGCTTTGCAGCTGAATTTACATAAATCACCAACAACACTGGTCTGACTTTGAAGGCATGAAGAGGGAGAAACACTAGTTCCTGTCGACTCAATGAGTACGCTGCAAGTCTTAGCTGAAACGAAACGTAAGGGGAATAGCGTACTAGTTACATATATTACTTCATTCGATTCTTAACTAAGCGGAAAAACACTAAGTGAATTTGAACTGGGAACCAAAATGCAAAGCTCCCCTTCCGCTTTACCCAAACAGGACCAGAGATCTTTTTTATTGCGTAACATTTTCCGGACTAAATATTTTATTTTAATCACTCTCGTGGATTTTCTTTGGAAACCCAATTCGTAGAAGGTACCCTACCTTTACATTTGTAAATTTCACCAGCTATTGGGAGATTTCCGTCTTTACACTTGCATTCGTAGCCCGGATTAAGGTTGTTGCAGTCAGTGGTTTTTGGGTCACACAGAGAAGAACCATCAGCACATTCGTCGATGTCTGCAGAAGAAAATAAGTATTCAGTAAACAAAACGACTCATACAAGAGATGGATGATCTCTTGTTGTCAGCTTAATAAGCTGCCATGCTTCAAGCTTCCAAAGCTGAAATGCGAGAAAGTGATAAGTATTGTGATGTGTCACTTCTGAAATACACGAAGAAAGCAATAAAAGGCCGTAAAAACATCGTCTTTATCTTCTAACACAAGAGATGTCGAATTTTGTAATTGGAAGTAAACTGGGAAACAACAACGTGATTCAGGAGATGTGGTAAACTTTTGAGAGAACAAGCTGGCTTGTCAAACTCTTTGCAAGCGCAGTGTATTATTACCTAGATAAGATGGTTTAAAGACCAAAATGAAGCAACGGATTCTAAACTGACCGAGATGATGATTTAGCCTATTACCGTTCTGGCGCGGCCGCCATGCATCTGTGCCTTGTCCGTTCAAAGTTAGTCTCTCTCGTTTTCTTATTTTTTACTACATTTTTCTACGTACCCTGTCAAAGATAGTTAATTTCGAGAGTCGTGTCATCGGAAGAAAGAATGAATTTCTACGCATTATCTCAGAGGTTTTTACCTGAACAAGTCAAGCCGTCGGGATTAAGCTTAAATCCGTTGTTACAGGAACAATGAAAGCTGCCATTGGTGTTGTGACACGTGTGCTGGCATCCACCGTTTGCAAGCGAGCACTCGTTTTTATCTGTTTAAAATGAGAACAACGTTTGAAATTACTCATTTATATATCGCCAGCAGGGCTATCTTCCTCGATATTGAGGAGCATTTTACTTTCTTCCTTCGAAAAGAAACAACGGAAACGAAAAAAATAAAAAATAAAAATAATAAAATAATGACTGTGGCAAGTGCCTTGGTTGGTTACGGCCCTGATCACTCTCAAAAGAAATAAAAACAACAGGACCAAAACGAATAAACAAACAAACAAATCAACAAAATCAACAACGACGACGTTTCGATGTTGCTGACATCATTATCAAGGTAAAAATATATGACAATTTTATCGCTGTGTAAATATAAATTAGTGGAACAAATATAATAGACATTTGCTTGTCTCACGTAAATAGTTTTGCGCGGATAGAGTCAGCTTGGCCGTTCAAAGTTTGCTTAACATCTTGAATTTGCAAAATGACTCTATCCTCGCAAAACTATTTACCTGAGATCACAAGCAAACGTCCATTATATTTGTTCCGATAATTTATATTCACACCACGATACAACTGTATATTCTTACCTTGGCAAAGATGTCAGCAACATCGAAACGTCGGACAACTACAATTTTATTATTTCTATTGAAGTTTTTCAGTAATGCCTACTTTAAGAATGAAATAAACGTGTAAAATGGATTCTCACCAACGCAATTTTTTTTGTTCCCGTCGAGTTCGTAGCCAGAAGGACATGTGCAGAAATAGGAAGCAACCAAATTCTGACAACCGTGGCTGCATCCACCATTATTGACCAAGCATTCATTGATATCTTTTGTTCAGACAAAAAAAAAAAAAATATATATATATATATATGGATATATATAAATAAACAAACAAAAAAGTCGAGAAAAACAAAACAAAACAAAACAAAACAAAACAAAACAAAAAGACAAAAAACAAAAAACAAACAAACGCCGATAAATAATGGCTGGGGTTACATGAACACCATCAACTAGGATTTTCTCGGGTTAGTCTTGAGTTAATTATAAGAACGTCAGACTTTACATTAGTTATCGTTTGCTGTGTAGTATGAGGTCGCACCAAAGCAAGTAACTTCATCAATTTCTGCAAAGTATTTGAATGACGTCAGACTTAGAAGTAGTTGATGACAACCCCAATTTGGCCGTAGAAGGCTATATAAACAATAGCCACCATTTGGCATGAACATATGCACGGATATTTGTCCGCGGACATTATCTGTTCCGAGAAGCAAACAGATAATATCCAAAGACAAATGGAGGCTATGGTGTTCATTATCCCTCAAATATTTTTCGCAACACGCGCGGTTTTTGAAAATTGGGGAACATCACTCGGGTATTCCTCAGCAAAAACTGGGGAATATTCAGTCAAAAGACGCAATTAGACCTATCGCGCACGAGCGATAATGTTTGATGGATTATAAGAGTGATTATGACTTGCACACTTTAGTGAAAATCACGTGTCAATTATGCTTTCATGTAATTTCATTAAAAGGATGTCACTTCATGTAAATGATGTTACATTTCGAAATGTCACTTCATGTAAAGGATGCAAAGGATGCCACTTTTCAAAATGTTCATCATCTTGGATCAATTTCAGTTTAGAAATGTCAAACCAAAACAAAAATGTATTCGAAAAATAAGAAAAAAATTCCCAGATGCAAGAAATGTAATCTTACGATATAGATCTCTTTTCCTTTTGAAGACATATTCAGGGATAGTGATTTATACGAAAATATGACTGTCCTATGGCAAGTAGTTTGCTTAATTAAATTAAGTCGAAACGAACACTATTGCCACATAAGCGTTAATTTTGAGATCAATGCGTACCTTTACACTTGAACTGGGTGTCTTGTTCATATCCAGGTTTACAATTGCATGAATAATTTCCAGGTGAATTAGAACAGGTAGTGGAGTATTGATCACATTGGTGAGTGTTTGTGCTGCATTCGTCGATATCTATCAATCACAGTTAACAGTAAAAGTAATTGTTTTGCTTTAATTTGTGAAGTCTTGTAAAAGACTTTTAGAGGCGATGATTCAATGGTCACGCGTGGATCAAAAGACCAGGTAAGGTTCCCAATTGCAGGGGAACAATAGAAAGGAGAAAAAATTAAAAGAAATAGTATTAAAAGTGAGAGGGGGATCTGAAATGGATGGGATGAAAGAAGAAAAGTGGAAGGGTAGTATTTCCGGAAGCCCTGTGTGGTGCTCTGTATGCCGGGGAGAGATGGTGACGACTAAAGGTCGTCTTCAATGGATTTCAGTAAGATGGCCAGGATCTGGCTGATGACGGCTGCCTTAGCTTACCTAAATATAAAATGTAATAATAAATTTACCTTTGCACTTATATGGATTCGAGGATGCTTCATAACCAGAGCGGCATGGGCAAGAGTAACCTCCCAATGAGTTGCTGCAGGTGGTGGTTGACTTGTCACACTGATCTTTACCCTCTGAACATTCGTCGATATCTAGGGAATAAACACTTCCCGATAAATGGCTACCATGTACAGCGTCTTAGAGGGTCTACCTATTGTATGACATAGAGGTGAAGCGCTTGCCTGCTGATAAATGAGATCCGAGGGCTGCAGCATTTATCTGAGAAATGGGCTGAAATTTAACTGATAGCAGAGAAATTGCCCCCAGACTTATCTGATAACCGAGGTCCGAGATTCCAGCACCCTCATGCAGACCATCTTTGTTGTAAAGATTTCGGAGCGGCTTATTCAAGATTACATACCCTGTGATAAATTTCTAAGTGAATAGGGTGCAAGTTTATCAACTCATTTCACTATAGAGTTTAACCAAGGGGTGCCTTAAACCCAGCTTTGTACTTACAGTTAACCCTCTACTATCCTCCTACATCAATCGTAAGCTGACAACCAATTTAATTGCGATGTCCCAAAAACAGACGCCAACTGTAAAATGTCTTTTAATTTGTGATAGACAAGTTCATTATCCGTTTTTGGATTATTTTGATTACTTACCTTCACAAGTCTTCTGGTCACTTTTCAGCCTGTAACCGCTGTTGCATTCACACGTGAAACTTCCGTCATTGTTAACGCAAAGCTGAGAGCATCCATCGGTGTTTTCTTGACATTCGTTGATATCTTAAAGACATTTCCGACGCGTAGAAAATTAAAATTTCACTAGCTATTCGTCGAATAACAATAACTAAGCCAAATCAAAGACGTTGTGTTACGTTATCTCTGACCAACATTGTTATTATTTATTTCTATTTTATTCTAATTCACGATTATCTTCGAAAAGGCAAACAACAAGACAAACAGTGAAAAAGAACAATATTGAATGAAAAAGGACTGAAGGGGGCTTCCTAGAAATTCTTCCTAGGAACGCCTATCATATGATACGCTGTGGTAAGGGTTACTAAGATATTGTGAATTTAACCTCTATTTTTTTTTTTCCAAATGGGTATATGCTTTATTATTTTCTTCAGTCTTGTTAGGCTTAAACCTTCCTCTAAAAGTCAGAATGGGGTGTCTTCCTTTTTTTCCTGGTTCTTAAAATCTGGAACATTTTGTGGGGTGTACGTGTACACAACCTAAATCAAACTCATTTTATTCTATCGAAAATAACACTTGTCATGACTAAAAGTTAAGGAAACTGCAAACAATGCAATTTTCCTTACCTTGGCAAGTTTTCTTATCGGAGCCAAGTCCATAACCAGGTTTACAGCTACAGATAAAACTTCCCACAGTGTTGCTGCAATTTTGGTTACACCCGGACGTGTTCTCAGTGCACTCATCCACGTCTGGAAAAAAAAAGTGTAGTTTTGAGTTATTCAGTGATCTGTACATAGTAGACATGGGTTGTTTACCATTTACACAGAAAAATCGGTTCGTCAACGGTTAGTGCAAATGGTAAGCAAGAATGTCTGTTGGTAAGTTCCGTTCAGATTGCCCATTTACCATTCACTTAAAAAGCCCCAATTTACCGAAAGAGACTAGGACGAGTTCAACCTGATCATAATTCCAAGAGGGCGGTAGAGAATTGCAAATTGAAAGCACAGTTTGTGCTCGGAAATCCTGGTTGGAAATCTTGGACTACCTTTTCAACGTTCCGTTTATTTAGAAAATCTAATGGTCGTTCGAGCCAAAATTGTCTTGCCATTCACAGTCTGACCGATATTTCTGTTGTTTTGGGTAAAAGGTAAACAACCATGATCTCTGAAATCGATCGGTTAGACTAACGGTTATACAGAGTTATAAGATAGTTGTGTCAGGAAGCACTGAATAACTGCGGCTGTAAAATATTTTAGTTGCTAACCTTCGCAGCTCTTTTTATCACTCTTCAGTTGGTAGCCGCTATTACATCCACATTCGAAACTTCCATTCGAGTTAATACAAAGCTGACTGCATTCACCGTCATTCACTAAGCATTCGTCGATATCTTAAAAGTACGGTAAGATGGAATAACAAGTTAATTAAGTATGCCTAGCTCACAAGTTTTACACCTGAAATGTCAAACTATTCTATCGATATTCCTTCATTTATTGTTGTAAAGAAACGGAGCAATCCCCTTAAAAGACATCTGTTTGCATGTTTAGTGCATTCCACTCCAGAGAAAAAAAAATACAAGGTCTCCGTCTTTTTGATTTTTAACACTATACCTTACTGTCAAGCTCAATTTGCATCATAGCATCTTGGACAGCTTTTTCACTGTACGTTAATCCATTAGACCCAACAATGAAACATTCAGAATGAAGTTAATAGTTTCCTACCTAGACAAGTGTGATTATCCGAGTCAAGTTTGTATCCCTGTAGACAGCTACAAAAGTAGCTTCCAACCGAATTGTGGCAATACTGGTTACATTTGGCTGTGTTCTCAAGACATTCGTCGATGTCTGAAATTAGAAGACACCCTTTAATAAAAAACACTTGCTAAAAGCCATACTTCTAGAACAGAAATTGGCAGGAGGTTTGCCGCAATGAAGGCACAAGCAAAGAGAATCAATCAATTTAAAAAAGTGGTTTTTCTTCCTTTTTCTCCCACTGTTTTCTAAAAAAAATAGAAAACATTTTCTTCGTGTTACTATTGAGTTGTAGAAACAATCTTGAAGGTTTGGGAGAAACTCGGCTCGTGTTCCCACAGCATTTCTGCACTCTTGTTTAGTCATAGAAGTACGGAAAATTCTATTTCCAACGAAGGGAAAAAAAAAACTGATACTAATTAGTAATAATTTAGTAATAATTTTTTACCCCCAAAGCACACATTTTATTACATTAACCTGTTACTGTTGCGGTAGAGAATCGGGTAAACCTTTTTTGCGAAAAACGTTACAGCGTTGTGATCGTAGTTTGTTTAACTTATCACATTTATGAATAACTGGCGAGCCCCTCAGTTGAAATTTCGTTGACCTATTTTACTCTCCTCAGTTGAAAACACCAACGTCCGTTTCAGCTCCAACACCTCCAAAGAGTATCTTTAAGTGTCTTTTGATGTGTTGCTCTCGCGATGAATCGTCAATTTCACGAAATGAAAATGTCGTTAGAAAAAAATGCAGTCTGAGTTAAATGATGTAGTACCTTCACAGGTCTTCCCATCCGATCCTAGGCGGTACCCGGCCGAACAGACTGAGAATAACAACAACAGCAACAAAAATGAAATAAAACCATCATGATTTTTCGCCTTCAATTAATCAGAAACTTTATTATACCCAAAAGTCTTTTTAAAACAATGAATGCTCTCTATAGAGTAGTTCAACTGAGTTGCAATTTGTATATCATTATTATGACTTCTAATTGCATCTACGTCGCAACCATCCCTGAAAAATTAATGCCAGTTTCATCTGAGAGACGTGCCTGCAGAGAATCTTGAAAGTTATCTTCAAGACTATATCCAAGACTCGGTAAAATGGAATGCAACTCCTGTAATTGCGTGTAGTGGAGAAAACTGGGCTGTCAGCGCTTTATCTGTCAAACAGATCAGGACACTTCAAGGAAATGTCTTACTACATACACAAAGACAAGTAAATAAGCTAGTACAATAGCATTAAAGGGTTAACAGTTATTCGTGTATTTCGAATTTACCAAAATGGGAAATAAAATGCCAACAAACTGGTAACTGGGCTAATGCTGAAGTCGTTTTCACTTTAGCTTTAGCTTTAAACAAGAGAGATTATTTGACCACACTTCCAAGAGTTCGAAGTGTATCAAAACTACTCCACTAAGCGTCGCATTTTTAACTCTCTTCCCAGTGTTTGGAAATGTGCTCAAACACGGTCTCTCGTGTTTTATATATTACTTACCCACTGGGGGTTGAGTGGCTGTAATAAAGGGCGAAAAGAAGAAGAAGAAGAAGAAGAAGAAGAAGAAAAAAAAAACAATTAAGGAACGGAAAAAGCATGTAGAACGGTGTATAATTAAACAATCAATCAATGAAAACAAGCTACCAAGGAACAAACTGACCATAGAATGTAGTGATTAACTGGGATTGCGTTCTTTCATTGACAGATATGCATAAAGACAGTGAACGATTGACAGAAAAGCCGACTGACGGGCGCTCAGATACAGCTAGACATACTGTGTCGGTGCCTCAATTATCGAGTGACTCAGTGAGTATCTTTGTGCTATTTCCCCAGAAAATGTCATACATATCTATCAATATCCTTCGTACTTACTTGGTGAGGCGGGAGGTTGTGTGACAGGTTCTAAAGAACCAAACAACAAGAATGTTAAACGAGGTATAATAGGCAAGTATACGGATATCTTTTTTCAGAGTAGCCTACCTATTATTTCGAAAATTTCTGTGACTCTGAACCCTACGACTTAACTTTGCCAACAGTTGTATCTTAACATGCTTATCATATCTCGATAATACAAATTGGGCTTCATCGACATGTAAAAACACTTAAAGCTAGAATAGAGGGTGTTTTAAACAGAATGTATTGTTGCTATGGCAACCTATTCCATGAAAGTGACCACAAATTTCAGCATTGATGTCATACTAATATTGCAACAGTGGTATGACCAACAGTATTGATCCGTCGAAGTATATCTGTTAGAAAGTTGCTGAAAACTATTACCAGCCACCTTGAATTGATAAGCTTTCTAAATTTCGTAAATCGTTAGCTGATTCCTGACTGTGAGCTTTCAAACTTTTCTTGACGGATTAGCATAAAAAAAGAGACTTGATATAAAGGCCGACATACGGGTAGACAGATTGTCTCGGTGTCTCTTTGAGTGACTCAGCGGATATCCTTCCACTTTTTCCCCAGAAAATGTGATTAATATGTAAATATCCTTCATACTTACTTGACGTGGCTGGAGATTGCGTGACAGGTTCTAAAGAATCAAGGTTGTCAAGCTTTCATGTGGCATAGCGAAACCAAGAAGTTTAGTTCCAGTTGTTGGGTACTCAATAAGTATTTAACTGATACATCTGTACGAATAGACCCATTAAAATGCATGTGATGGGAAGTGCTGGAAACTATTTCCAATCACCTTAACCAGAGAAAGTGGGGGAGTAAATAGTTTAAAAAGAAAATAACAACAGAGACATCAACTTACCCACGCATTCGTAAAATTCAAAACGCATGCACATATTGGCTCGGAACTCATGGGGAAGTACTCTGATGTATCTGGCTTCAAGGTGTCTGCCAGGGCTGGGTAGATCATTGCTCACAGGTGTGTTCTGGTCTGTGTTCCCAGTAAATATCTTTGGTACCACACGGACAAAAAATATTAGTTATGAAGTCGCTATCAAAAATGCTTCCGAAGCCGATACTTAACGATTCTTAGTACACGAATTTAGTTTTAAATAAACTTACCTTATTGTTGAGTTGAACATCACGTATTCCCGTGAATATCACGCCACCCTTACTGTGACTGACATTGTACTTTGAGACGTATTGGTAAGACGACGCGTTTCGACCCTGGGTGGTAATTTTTCCAATTTTGCGCACGGCGCCCAAGTCAAACTAAAACAGAAAGAGTAAAAAAATAAATAAAAAAACAAATAAATAAATAAATAAATAAATAATTGGCGAGTGACCTTTGTTTAAAAGATTGAGGGATGTAGAGATGTCGAAAGAACGTGTTCGGTAGTATGACGGCAGGAAACTGCGTTTCTAGAATATTAGTATCTTTGACTTAATATTATACCTTGCAAATTTCAACTTTGAAGGTCAAGCTTACATTTGACCAGCTATTCTCATCTCTTGCCCCTTTAAGGTCAATGCTTTCACTTGACCAGTCAAAGGATCAATATAAATGCTTTGATCACTGATCTTATAGGGATATCAGTGTCAATGTTGCCTTGGAAACTAGAGCTTCTTCCACTCCATTACCTGTATGTATCGATAAGCGACATTATCTCTTTTGTTCGCGCACCAACATCCTACTCCATTTGAGCCTGGTTTGCCTTTGTAGTTGTTGAGTCTTCCTTCAGAAGCTCTGTGCCACCTGGAATATGGAAATCCATGGCAGTCAGTCGACTTAGGCGAGAAAAATCTTTGTTTCCAATGATTGCTCATCAGTATATACGTAAGCACTTCGCTCTCTGACCAAGACGCAAAAGTATCCACTTTGAATATTGAAAAGGCATGTGGCCCGGGGGATGACTCCCATATAGAAACAATGGAGGGGCACGTCGTACGTTTTAGGGGTTAAAAAGCGGTTAAAGGGGTTAAAGTTTGGGTACTTCTTACGGTGTTCAGCCTTAAAAGTCCCACACCGGAGCTTTTGTGGTACTTTTTAGGGTACTGAGCCGAAAAAAAAAATATGACTAGAGATAATGTGTTGTTATAGAATTGGTACCCCCAATAGGCACCGCCCCCCCCCCCCCCCCCCCTTAGGGTTGAAAAAATTTTCAAGCCACGCTCACAAAACAGGATCTTGGTACCTCTTATGGGCTATTTTCAAAACTTCCGACGGGCACCCCCTTCCTTTTTATATAGGAGTCCCCCCGGGCATGCGGTAATTATATATCAAACAATTTTTTTTTTTTACGCGACGAAGGTTTAAACTAAGCTTGTCCCGATTGTGATCGTAAGATGATGGAAAGCTGCTCACTGAAATGCCAAAAAGTTGCTAAAAAATTGCCAATAATCCAAAAAGTTGCTACCTAAATATCAAAAGTTACTATCTAAATTTCGTGATTTTTTTAAAAGCTTTATTTATCGTCTTTCACAATAAATACTAACGTTAGTTAAGAAAAATAGTTTCAAACTTAACTTAAATGAGTTGGTCGCAAATATGGGCGAAAATGTAAGGATACTCTTAAGTCTAATGAAACAAACCACATGGCTCATTTGACGTACCGGTCTTGCCGTAACAAATTTGCACAAATGGCAGTTTTCTTTGAAATCGCACACTTTTTCGTGCTTGATATGTGCTCTAAACCTATATTTTGCCCAGAAACCTATAGCTGCTCAGAAAGGGAAAACCTGCTCGAAATCTAGGTTGCTAAAACCACAAAAAGTTTCTCCAAACGCCAAGAGTTGATCAAATGTTGCCGAGCACAATCGGGACAGGCCTAGTTTAAACACTCATTTTAATGTTTAGGTCAGTTCATTAGTGCTTTTACGACATTGCAATAGGTGGCCAAGGTCGACATATTAACTTCCTAACTTTGTTCCGAGGCCTAGGGGAATAAAACAGAACACCGTGATTTAAAATTTTCCATTCTTCAACCTAGATGTTTTTTCTGTTTTCTATTCCCCTAAGGCTCGGAGCCAAGGAAGGTTTATAATATATCGAAATTGGCAAATTGGGCGATTATTGAAATCCAAAGTATCCTTCCACCTATTAAAAACTTCCATCAAGCTCTTTAGTGTTTGCGGAAAATCAAATGCTGACGAGCTTGCCTATCACACGCGATTGCAGTATTGCAGATGGAGATCTGACGTTATGTAAGTCAGCCACAGCTAAAATGTCAGTCTTATATTTCTTGTTCGATGTTTCGACCAGATAAGGCAAAATTGCCCCAACTAACAAGAACCATCAAAACATATATGATTTCAGTACTACAATCGGTGACAAATGTTGTTGAGACGGTTCCAACATATCGCAATGTCAAGTAACAATGAAATTTGGAATTCATGATAATTATTGATTTTATGTGGTACTCCGATTGTCGATGCTCGGGGCATGGAGACAAGAAGACATTCAACGAAAATGAATTTTCGAGTTGGAGATTGGGCCAACTTACTTGTTAATTTCTGAATTACTGGTGATAGCGGAGTCCAGAATTGTTCCATCCTCTATACCAACCGGCTTGTTGCATTCTGAAATCCAAGCAGAGCACATAAATCTAACAAATTTCTTAAACTACTACGGCCTATGCCACGCAGCCACTCAAAAGTGGATCAATATTCTCAAAGGAACTGTTACTGCACCTTTGGAAAAACGTCCTGAGAGGGATAAGAAATCTTTCAATACAATTTCTTGCAAATCGGCAACGAAATTACTTGTTAAAAGTAAATTCGAAGGATGAAAGAAGCCAATCTAAAATAGGATACAATTCAACTCATTTAACTCATTCAACTCAACTCAATGAGCAAAAAACTCATAAGATGCGTGACACTGCCAATAAATTAGATATAAGGCTCAAAAGGCTGTTAAAAGTGTCAAATATTCGCTGGTAATCTAAGCCCTTCTTCAGTACGTGGAATGAAGAAGGGCTAAGCCCGAAACGTTTAGATTACCAGCGAATATTTGACACTTCTAAGAGCCTTTTGAGCTCTACATCTCATTTATGGTCTTCCGTTTAATTAATGTTACCAAAGAAACCAGACTCGCCATTTTTCAACATAAGATAATTCACTACATTCTACCAACAAATTTGACACTTTTTAAAGATTCAATCAAGAAACATGATATTGGTCACCTCTGTGGCGAAATACAAACGTTAACTGACCCATTTCTTTTGTCACCTGTTCTAAAGCTCGGCTTTTTCGATCTCTCTCTATTAATTGGTGCAACTTTCAAAACGAAGATACGATCAATCTCGATGAAAATGAAATGATATACGGTGTGACTGATAACTTCGCTCGTTGTCTCGGCTTAAACCTCTGCATGATTATAGCAAAACATTATATATATACTGCTTCAAGAAAAGACGAAGAGTTCCATCGGGATGCCTCCCCATAGCTATTCCGACAAATAAAATCAAAATAAAGAAACATAAATCACAAATAAATATGTCAGAAAGCCACCTATTGTAGCTATCTACATGCGAGTTTCTGTATAGGCCAGGACAAATAGGATATTTCATTTTTTTTTTTCCTTTGCTTAAACATCACTTTATGCTAATGCTTAGCCAAAATAATATAGCAAAGTAATGTTAGTTAACGCACTATTATAAATAAGTAAGTGGTGAAAGGTATTAATAAATTGTAAACGATGTTAGTATTGCAAGTTGCGTTAGTATTGTTAATTAAGCTCCGGCTAAACGATCGCACGATTTCAATGCAACATATCTCAACATTGTTTTGCGCAGCATTTTGCGCGCATTTGGCCACCCAGTTATGACATGTGCGACATGTTGGGTGTTGTTGGCTCAAATTTGAAAATGGTCCAATTTTTTACGCAACATTTGTGGATGTTGCATGATGTTGTACTCAATGGCCAGGTTCGTGCAACAATGTTGCGCCCGAGCATGGGCACTAGTTCAATTTTCAATATCCAGCATGCATAAACACGTAGCAACAGAGTGGCCAAACGCGCGCAACATGTTGCGCCCAACAACGATGCGATATATTGCGTCCAAATGTAGCGATCGTTTGGCCGGAGCTTGTAAATGCTGGACCAACGATGTTGGGATATGTTGTCTTGAAATGTTACGATTGTTTGGCCGTGTCTTTAAATCGTAAGTTACGTTAGTACTTAAGAAGAGTAAGTATCGGAAGAAATGTTAGTCACTTGTATTGTGACTAGTATAGGTAATTTTTGTATTGTAGTGTAAAGTTATTGTTGCAATAGTAAAAAAAAAAAAAAATCTGTGAAACCAGCTGATATATTGAATAATCATAAACTGTTTGGCTTTGAACTTTGGTTAGTCATCCGCAAATATGCGCACAACTCGGGCGCAATGTTGCCGACTATACTTTAGTTTTATTTTTGCCAATTTAGTTGCAAGCTCAAGCAGGCTCAGCGTAGTGAAGCAGGCTCAGCGTAGTGACCAATTATTCAATGACAATGAGAACACGGACCCGCAAATAAAGATGATGCCATCGCGCACACGATCTTGAAAATTTCGCCAAATTGTTTAGAGCTGAGTGCTTTTAGCTCTCAAAATAAGCTACCAATTGCGTCCAAGTGAGACTTTGAAGAGAAAATCATCAGATTCATTTAGGATGAATTTCCATTCAGATTGGATTTAACTGTACAGCAAAAAGCATCAAAATTTGATGTGGAATTTGATGAATAAAATCTGATATATTTTGGTAATAATCAAGCGTGTTTTCAAGAATATTTGGATCGAAAAAAGGTAATTTCAAGAAATTACATGCGTGCATTGATTTTATTTTTTTTGGATCATTGTACCTAGTGAGACGTTCTTGGTGATGTTTCAAAGACTAAAACAGCACTATCCCTACCAGCTCATGCAATTTTGATACAAGAACCTATTTATTCCAAATTGCACTCAAAATTCTGTGATTATCTGTACTTAAACTAACTTACTTGACCCAGGGAATGTAAAATAATGAGACAAACTCTGTTGATAGTACGATTGATAACAAGAAGTTTATATACCTGGTGAGTATATATGTATTTACTCCAAATTCGCGCTGAGTATAATTAATTTCTCTAGCGGTTGCTATTACGCTGTTATTTTATACTTTTTTTTTTGTTTCGTTTGCAATATAGAAAATTAAACAGCCAAACGCAAAACTGTTAATAGAGTCTTTTTGTTTCTAGTTTTTTTTACCTAACAGCTAGAAATGATATTTCTCGTTTAGTGTAGAAAACAAAGTCTCATGATCTGTGGAGATACGTTACAGTTGCTCATTGGTTTCTTTTCTTGAAAGCGCAGAGACGCTTAAATCAGTGTTACCTTAGGAAATTAAAGCTCATTATATCATTTAGCAAAGGGAGTATTTCGTTCAGCAACAGCGCTAGCGGAAAACTAAAATCAAAGGTGATACATTTTGCAGCACGGTGAAGGCTATTACGAATTCTTGTCGGCCGGATTTTGTTTTTGATCAGTCTGCAAAAGTGTATCTTTTTTGTGTTCACGCTGGTAAAAAGAAGAAAAAATCAGTAAAATCAATTTTCCTGTGTTGTAAATTGGTTTTTCATTATGACTTTTCCTGATCTTAAGAAACTAATTTAAATCAACATCATCATTTCCAATTCCCCATCTGAAAATTGCCAACCGTTATTTGCCTCAAAGAAAAGCCTGCAGTAAGATTTCTCTTTAATGCATGGCTTAAGGAATAAAAATATATGAAAGCGACAGCAAGGGTGAAATGTGGGATCAATTTGAACTAAACCCCGTAGAAAAAAAATCATTTTGAACATAAAATGTGCCACAGTTAAGATTATCCAGCAACGTGTGGCCGAACGTGCTCTTATTTCATTCTCCGGAACTCTCTTCCTAAAGGAATCTTAATTGTTAGAAAATGTATTCTATTCTATCAGTTGACCACTGAATTTAGTTTAAATTTTGCTTCTTTTAAATTTTCTAAATCATATGTAACATATTTTTTCATCTTCACTGTTCATATTTACGGTATTTTGAATTGAAAGGACGTTCTGAGATCGTTTTTGTTTTTGTTTTGTTCAGTAACGTACGGTAATAAATATATCATGTTATTAATGATACAGAAAGGTTCTTCCGGGAAGTGATTATTATTATGTTTCTAACATGAAAGACAGTAAAAAAGCAATTTAGTTACAAGGAGGAAGGTCAGAAAAGTTGATGTAACAAAAAAAAAAGACAAAAAAAAAAAAAAAATCACGATGAGTATCAACAATAATGTCCTTGCGGTCTGAAGATTACAAGTTTTTTGAAGGTTGCACTAAAGCAGAGAAGATAAATCAGTTGCGAAGCTTTTAATACACGCGTTAAGGTACTGCTTTAAGTACGATCTAAACTGAAGAGGACCGATTATGTTCTCACAAAAAACAAATATTGCTCACAAGTTGAAGAATAATGTGTAACGTTCCATTTCTTGTAATATAATTCCAACACTTACCTAAGGCCCAACTCACAACAGCGACACCAAGCAGGAAAAGACATGGACGAACAATCATGTTTTTTCAGCCCTTTATAAAAACTTGCTTTTTAAAGGCACTTTCAAGTTTTGGGCTGCAAGCGAAATGTAAAGGTAACTACAATAAAAGCTCAATTTCCCCAAAGAATGATTTGCAAAAGATTCTAATGACAAACTCATTAACATTCATTTATTCTAATCAGCAAGGAAAGACCGCCCGATAACATCACAATTGTTTTGTTTGAGCGCAGTTGAACAAACTTTATTAAGAAACGCCTCCAACTAGTGTTTTGGATATTTAGACAGCTTAAACAACTAATCAAACATAAATGAACCTTACGACGCCATGATTAACAATCCAAAATCTTCAGTCTGTCAAGTGTCATGTTGTCAGCGTTTACACGAATGCACCTTTTAGACTGCACGGAATATTCCAAATGTATAGTCATCGTCAACTGCATGCAATTTAAACTGGCTTTGTTATCAAACGGCAATAATCCGAATTTGCTTCTCCTTAATAAAACGATAAAATATATCTTTTCGGTTTCAGTTAAAGAAAATGTATATTTATATAGGTTTCACTAACAATTAACAGTCTCATTAATGCTTTTTAAAGGCGAAAGCTCAAAACGTTTAGCTACATTTTTTTTTTTTTTTTTTGCAAATGTAACTTTAAGCGGTTTTAGTTCAACTACATCATTATTTCCTATTATTTTTCTAAATTGTTTAGTTTTATCATCTTTTGTCTTTCCGTGAGAAACAGTCATCAATATTTTTCGTTGAACACCTGTGAATAGCTCGTGCAGTCCATCACGTTCGTGTAGTCATTGCTTACATTTTGAAACGAGCGTAATTTCCGCACTAAACATTTGTGTAATAAGTTCAATCTGCAACACAATTTTCTTCCTTCAGATTTACAAGCAGTCATTAATAACATGGCAGTTGAATGTTCCCTTTGTTACAAATTCTCCAAAAATTGCTCCTCTTTGAACATTTGCACTGGTTAATATAAGTTATAAATATTATTGAACTCGCAAGAGTTTCGAAGATATGTTGGTCCTTTTTTCTGCAGCCTCACATGAAAAGAAACACTGACAAACGAATAGATACTTTATTTTTCATTTGTAATAGTTTTTTTACGACTTTGTAGATAAACCTGAATTCGTGGCTGCTTGAAAATCATCTACGGAGAATTTACGCACGCAATTCAACAGTAAAATTGTGACACCAAGGGAGGCGCCTCTACACAGTTTACTGTTTCCTCTCGTAACAATATTTCAATAAAGCATGTTCCCAAAATGAATTCATAAGCGCTCGATTTAAGAAGCAAACTGGTGGAAATAACGCTCGTAAAATAAATCCATTGAAGCAAACCACATTGAAAAAAAAAAAAAAAATTCTGATGGAACTAACGAGATTGCTCATTTTCATTTATCATGCCACAGATCAATTTTTCATTCTCTATTTTCCAATTACCCATAATTCACTCTGTTTGCCCCTAAAATTATGCATAAACAATTGTTTTAAAACGCTCTCGAGAGGTCTGCATATTCCTAAGCGCATTTCGGAACAATAGCTTATGTAAAATTCGGGGGGCAAACAGAGTGGAGTTTGGGCAATTCGAAAATAGAAAATAAGGCATTCTAAGTTATTGTCCATTTTTGTGTGGCTTATACGAAGTGTAAACCACGCCATATCGTCACCCGAGATATTTATTTATTTATTTATTTATTTATTTATTTAGCTAGTTAGTTAGTTAGTTAGTTAGTTAGTTATTTGTCTACAACAGCCAAGCGCTTGTTACGTGGTCTACTGAGTAGATCGGGTACCAGTTAGTGGTTGAGTGAAGTCGGCCATTTTGCTCGTGACGAAGAGAGTTTCACTTTTTTTCCCCCTGCTTTTTAGTTTTCAAGGTATGTCGTTTTTCATTTTGAGCTCTTTCTTGCGCTCTGTATTTTATCATTGATGTGTGTCGAAAAGTGTCGAAAATCTAGCTACGTAATTTCCTACAAATAACGAAACCCGTTTAAATTGTTTTGTTGTTTCACTTTCAGGTGTTATACAAGCCGGGAAACGGCAGTTGTTTTCCTCACGTGAGCTAACACATGTAGACTTGGCATGTGTTCAGTACAGGCTGTACAGGAGCCATTTTGCTTTTATAACCCAAAATTTATTCCTTGGCTTCAGAAGTTGAAAATTTCTCCTTCAGCAACCAGGAATTCAAAGTTAGACATAAGTCCGACATAAATCACAGACTAAGACGGGGACCTCCTTCTCAAGACTTCCGGAGACAAGATAGTAATACATTTTATTGCTTTAAATTTGGATGAAACTAGTGGAACCTTTTGTCCAAGTCATTGCTGACATCATTCAGCGATCCGCTGATCATGACTGCGTATTAAACCGTCGATTGGAATCTATTCTTACGCTTTTGAGTAAGTACATTTGTTCTCTTCAATTTGAATATGAACAGTAACCTTTTTTCTCTATCCAAATGCACATATGTATTTTAAATATTCAAAACTGAAATAAATTGCCACATTAGAGTTGAGTCGCATTTGTTTACTTAGTAATCATAATCTTTCATGTCTGGAAGAAACTTTGGGTACTCTTTCACGAAAGCGATAGGTAGAATGATAGTAACTCCAAAAAGAAGGGTATTAGTGTTAAAAGATGAATTATTGATAGAAAATAAGTGTTTAATTGATCAAGTAGCTACAGACAGTTTCGGCGAGTATAAATTTTTGAATAATATTGGCCGCTGTCACATTAACGCAGTTAAATATAGTTTGCTCGGTTTAGTCTTAAGTTAATGTAAACAAAGTCAGACTTAACAGTAGCCAGTGATTGCAGTCGACTCTGCGGTCGTACCAAAACCATTAACCGTGTAGTTGGTTCTCATATTAGCATTGGATAACGGCCCTAATGGGATTGGCTTCAGGGACTCATGGCAGTTGTATTAATCATCTTTTACTGGATGTTTGTCTTGTAGAATACAACTACCTTGATTCCCCGCATTTCTCTTAGAGGGAATTGGCCATTTGCTTATAACAAAAAGCTGACTGTAAAAAGGTTATGTCTGGTTGTCTTTCTTGTTTGAAATCTTCGTGCAGGAAATCGTCGTCCAAAATTTAATTGTCTTATTTTGCTGAGTTCCATTTCATTGGGACAATGTGGCTGACAGTGTAAATTTTACGGTTTAGTCTCTAGTTTTAGTTTTTTCCAGATGTATTTGTGTAGAGTCGACTAAAGTTGGAATAGGAAGTTATTTCCTGTGTATAGTTCGTTGTCGTGCTCTGTGTTTTTTGCTTTGATTACTAAATATTTTGGAATTGTACTGATAACTTGATAAATCATAAAACTGGAGAAAATTCATTTTGCAGGCATATTTGTTCTTAAATCCTTGGAAAGACGGTAGCTGACCATTGCTGTTCAGCAGGTCCTGGATAGATAGAATATTACTGTCAAACCATTCTCTAATGAAGACTGGTTTTCCTCCAGTTTCTTTGGTATTAAATAAGACCATATCCTGCACACCGTCGTAGCTGCAGAAATTTTTTGATTCGTTAAAAATGTAAGAACATCTTTGTAAAACGATGGCAAGCCGTCTATATACTTTACGTCATACTTTCATCTTAATGGGAAGCTCAAACCTTTAAAATTAATTACTTGGGTAATAATCTGGAATCGTTTTCCATTTTTTTTATTTCTGGGATCAGAAGTCGACTTAGAATCCAAACTAGCCTCAGAGCTTTAATCATAGTTTCTATGTCTGTCATACGCATGCTACCGTTATCTCCACTTTGATACAGTCCGGCTCTTTTGATTTCGTCTCTTTTGTTTTCCACAAGAAGTTAAACAGTTTTGTCTTAGTTATCGGCGTTATACCTTGAGGAACATTGAGACTTGAAGCTGAAGAAATGAGTTGTGATGGACCCAGTGATTTTATTATAAGTACTCTCCCAAATAGTGTAAGATCACCTGCCCTCCACGTATCCAGATTGTTTTGCAATTTTTGTAATTTAAGGTTGAAATGTATTTGCTTATTTCCTTTTTCGTCGTATGAGACTTAAATACCTAAGATTTCGACCGGACTATGCAATTATTTCAATTGTAAAGCATTGCTTTAATTTTTTTCCCAGCCAGATCGCTTTGGTTTTTCTGCGGTCCAATTTTAAACCCGCCATTATACCAACATTTTCAATTTCTTCCGAGGTTTTTTCGACAGAAGCCAAGTCAGCTGATAAGAGGTTTGTATCATCTGCGTATTGGCTTAATTTTCATTTCTTTCCCTGATATTTTGATTTCTTTGATGCTTGGTTCTTGTAGAAGTTTGTCAGACATTATCTCTGCTGAGAGAATGAGCAGATACGGTGATAAAGGGCGGCCCTGACGTACACCTCTAGACGACGGTCTGAAACATATTGTTAAGAAATGATGTTTAATTCAACGCTCTCAATGTTGGCATATAAGGTGATAACCCACCTTTTAATACTCGTTCCAAAATTGAAATTGTCTAATGTTCTCAAATGCTTTCAGAGGTCCAGGGATACCAAGATACCTGGGATGTTATGCGCCTTAGTATATTCCATGGCATCAATTATAAGTCGGAGACTTTAATCTATATAACGTCCTTTTACGAAAGGACGTTATAACCCGTTATAACCCGTTTGGGCAGGGTTAACTGACTTTTGGCAGCCATGCTTCTAGTCTTTCCGCCATTGTTTTAACTGCGATCTTGCAGTAAACATTAAGAGTCCCTGTCCATAAAAATGGAAAATAACTCGGCAAGGGTCAAAAATTCGATTTCGCTCATATTTTCATGGTAGATAGGCTAGGGCATGACAAAAACTACTGGATAGTTTTTTTTGGCAAAATATCCTTTTATTTCAAAGAAATATGCAAATTACCAAATTCCGTTAAAATCGTCATTTAACGCGCCATTTTAATACAGAAGTTTGAGAGCCTCGCATGCAAAACCACATCATTCTTCCGTCTTTAAAACACTCAAATATTTTTGTGCAATGTTTAAATGTGTACTGGGTTGATTTTAGGGAATGTTGCGTTGTCTTTTTGGGTGCAAAATAATTAAATTTCGAAGACATGTATTTTATTCACTTAAAAGTACTTCGTGAATATAATTAATTTTCACTATGTGCGAAACCTTGAAATGGATCAAGCTTCTGGTGGTTGAATTGCGGAAGGATGGTCTACAGATTCCTGTAAAAATTTCTTTGGGCAAATGATTGTGAGCGACGCGAGAGCTTTTCAAAGTACGTCAAAAATGCAAATATTTGACCATCCGTCGTCAAATTTCAATTTTACGGGTTAGACGTATATTTTAGCATGCGCCGCATGATTTGACATATGTTAAATTGAAATAGACACAGAGCTGATAATTTCGAAATGTTCTAACCTCATTTGCTGTAAAAGGCAGGTGTAAAACGGATTTGACGTGTTTCTCTCACCATTCGTCGCACATAAAGCAGAAGTTTGCTTTTGTTTACATAACGTCCGATGTACATCGCCAGCTGTCAACTTATTTAACGGTCGAATACCATGAATCTGTGACCCTCTTTCGACACATATGATCACCACTGCATCTAAGTCTAAAACGGCTGAGTCATTTGTAGATAGTTGCTTGCTTTGCACTACACCAAAATATTACGTTTGATCATCATGGTTTGATGGCTTGAATCCTTGTTTGCAGCGGTTCCTTGTTCGTCACGCAATGCTGTCATCCCCTTTTAGGGGGTAGCGGTAGGACAATTTCTATCCTAATACGTAAGGCTCCGTAAGGCTTGGAATCACTGGGAGCACACAATCGTGTTGAGTAGGAAGAGATTGAATTAAGAAATGAAAAGAATGAATAGTTTACCATTGCCCCTATTGTTATCTTTTACTCGACCACCGCTACCTACATGCCCTGCGTAATACTGTAACGCTAAATTCATACCTAGGTCTTTTCGCGCTATGCAATTATTTTTGGTTTACATGTAATACAGTGGGCTACCCTTGGGGAAATGGGTGGTGACCGCTTAATGGGGGTAGCCGCTTAAATAGAGGTTGGTGTACCTTGAATATTTAATTTGTCACTGTCGGGCTATAAATTACTTGGTGAACATTCAAGACAATCATGATAGACGTGTGTCTGAATTATCACTCGTCATGCACCTTCAATTTCAGACTCTTATCTGCCATCGCCCTTTCCAAAACAAAGTTCTTAAATTTTGAGTGGCCGCTTAATAGGGATAAAGACAATAATGAAACCCTTATCGGAATGACCAAATGGTGGCCGCGGAGGTAACCGGTCAATAGGTGTTTTATTTATAATATTTTACTGACGATAATTTTGGACTGTATTGACAACAACATACCAATGCCTCGCCACTAAGCAAACAAAATACGCCAAATAAAATGGCATGGCCAGGGCTATTTACTCACGTAATTACTAATTAAATTTAGTCTGTTTTTCTCACGAATTAGACACGTTGTGATTTCCTATTTTTATTTCAGCTAGTTCTTGTTTCATTGATCTATAATTTGCTTATGGCGATTTTCTTAAAATTCTAGTGAGTACAGGCACTAGCTTTATCAGCTGTTGTCTGAAACGTCAGAACGTACAACAAACGTGATGTGGACCGACGCCTCGTACACTATAGAACGCGATTATATAAATATACACATATTATTATATATATGAACAAACAGATGAACAATGATTAAATTGTTTCAGTTATCCCGAGAGTACTCTATACAAAATAGATCAAAATGTGCAGCATATGCCGTGACAGCATTGCGTGACGAACAAATGACGGCTGTAAGATTGTGCTGCGCCGACACGCTTATCAGCAATGGTCAGCAATCGATCAAACGCAATATTTTGGCGAAGCGTAAAGCAAGCAACTATCTACAAATGACTCAGCCGTTTTAGACTTAGATGCAGTGATGTTCATAAGCGCAGAAAGTTGTCACAGATTCATAGTATTCGACCAATAATAGGTTGACAGTAGGCGATGTACATCGGACGTTAACCTTGTGTAAACAAAAGCGAACTTCTGCTTTATGTGCGACGAATGGTGAGAGATCGACTAGAAACACGTCAAATCGGCTTTGGACCTGCCTTTTACAACAAATAAGGTTAGAACATTTCGAAATAATCAGCTCTCTGTCTATTTCAACTTATTATAGGTCAAGTCGTGTGGCACATGCTAAAATATACGTCTAACCCGTAAATTGAAATTTGACGACGGATGGTCAAATATTTGCATTTTTGACGTACTTTGAAAAGCTCTCGCGTCGCTCACAATCATTTGCCCAAAGAAATTTTTACAGGAATCTGTAGACCATCCTTCTGCAATTCAACCACCAGAAACTTAATCCATTTCAAGGTTTCGCACATAGTGAAAATTAATTATATTCAAGAAGTACTTTTAAGTGAATAAAATACATGTCTTCGAAATTTAATTATTTTGCACCCAAAAAGACAACGCAACATTCCCTAAAATCAACCCAGTACACATTTAAACATTGCACAACAATATTTGAGTGTTTTAAAGACGAAAGAATGATTTGGTTTTGCATGCGAGGCTCTCAAACTTGCTTAATAAAATGGCGCGTCAAATGACGATTTTAATGGAATTTGGTAATTTGCATATTTCTTTGGAATAAAGGGATATTTTGCCAAAAAAACTATCCAGTAGTTTTTGTCATGCCCTAGCCTGTCTACCATAAGAATATTAGCGAAATCGAATTTTCGACCCTTGCCGCGAAATTAAGGATTTGTCTGATTTTTACAGGCAGGCACTCTTAAGAAGTGTTATTGGTCGCCAGTTCGATAAATCCAACAAAGAGCCATCCTCTTTTGGTATAAGAGTAATGACTCCTCTTCTTTGAGAGATGGTAAGCTCATTTGCCTCGTAAGCCTCGCTAAGACTTTAATAAGATGGTTGCCAAGAAAAAAATATAGAATTCTACTATGAAAGGTCTCAAAAACCTTTTTACACCCTTCGTACGTTAAAAGGCTCCCTATTTTATTTCGCTCATCGTCAAAAAGCTCAGGGGACGTAATTCCTTAATAATCGTCCTGTGTTGCACTGCACGCTGACGTGTACGAGTTGTTAAAATAATTCTCAGTTGCGTCTAAGATCTGCGCTCCGTTTTCAATAATTGTTTCATCCTCCATTCGGAGCTCAGTTATATATATATATATATATATATATATATATATATATATATATATTTTTGTTGAAAATTCTTTTCTCAAGGTTAAAGAAATGTTTTGTGGGGCGTTCGCATCTACATTTTGATCTAAAAGTTGCTGCCTTTTCCTTCTTGTCATATATTGGTTGAAGTTCTGTTTTGAGGCTAACAAATTCTTTCAAGACCAGATCGATGTCAGGGGAATGAAAAATGTTGCAAGCGATGTCGTCTAACACGTCAATAGACCTCTTTAGCTTGGGCGGTTTGTTTTTCCATTGTACACCACGTGATCATACTCTTGGGAATTCTTGCTTTCAAAGTTTTAAATAGTCATATGTAGATGAATGAATAATTTTTAAGATGGATAAAAGAAAAATTCTCTAGAGAATATTACGTGTCTACAATGGGAAAACAAACCGTTCAAGCTAAAGAGGTCTATTTGGTACCTAATTTTCATCTTCCGACAATACTTTGATTTGGCGTTATTTTTGCTAAAAGAAATGGTTGCTGCTCTAGCTAATTTCCAAAAGAAAAAAAAAATAATAATAACAATAATAATAATAATAATAATACTAATAAATTTTTGATTTCACTTTTAAGGTATCATGGTAGGTGGATTGGAAATTGTGTTTGGAAATTGCGCTCTTACGCCGGCGCTTTGAATGAAAACCTCATCAACCTATACATTTTCTGAAAGCTTAATAGTTATAGAATACAGTCATATCTTTGAAATTTTCCAAAAAGTTATAGTCGCAGTGATATTACAAGAAATACCCAGAAACACTGCTTCGCTTAAACTGGTTCGCTTCCGCGCGTGAATTATCGGAACGGCGCGATTTACATCGGAAGTGTTTTCTCACACATCACCCTCAGAAAGGGTGTCTGCGATTTTCCAGATGTGGTTTGTTTTTTTTTTTCTACACCCTTCTAAACTTTGATACTTTCAATGCGGACGTTTCCTTCTACTAAAAAGGCCATAACTTTGAAACGGAAACGAAATTAAACAAAGCTCGACACTCTTTCCTGAAGGAGGTATCCTGGAACATACCTGCCGATTTCCAGCCAATTCCATCGGAAGACGCACGTAAACGAACTAAAATTGTTCATCCTGATATGCAGTTTTATTTTATCAAGAAAAAAGCGAAAAACCTTGTATGAATTGGTTTGAATAGGTGTTAAAAATCCCTTCCGCACTGACAGATGTCGGCATGGGTCAGTTTACCACAGCAATGGGTCACGAGAACTTGAAATAAACAGACGACTACAATTCGTCCGAAAAGCGACGAAAAGCGACGAAAAGCGACGAAAAGCGACGAAATCGTCCGAAAAGCGAGAAACTACAAGTTAAACTGCCGTGATTTCTTTTACTTAAAAGATTTCGTCGGCGGCATTGGTATTGTGCTGCTAAAGTTTAGTCTTCTTTCGTTCCCCAGACATTTTTTGAAACCATGCCTCGTGAAGCCAAAAACAGGAAGTCTCGAGGTCTGCATTGTCTACATCTACATTTGCGCTTGACTCTCTCGTTGTGGAAGTTTTGGAATCGCGTCCGTTCTCCAGCAATTTCGAGCGACTAGCACTTGTTGTATTTTGTCCCTTAGCTTCATTGACGGGACTAGTGTCCTCGAGTTCCTTCAGCCATTCTTCTTGGTTACCGTGCGACCCACGGTCGCTCAGAGCCAAAGATCTTGTTCGACGCTGAACCTGTGGGTTCCACCAGATTTTCGCCTCTTCGGCTTCTTCAAAGACGAAAATGGGCAAGAGCTTTTCTTGCGTTTTCCTCCTGACATAGAGAAAATTTGACAAGAACGAAAGCTAACTTGCGATGAAACAACCAGATCGAGAGCAGTGCGCGTGCACAAATGAAACATCATACCGCAATTCGCATTACATATGCGACAACTGTAAAAGTGGAGGTGTCAACGCGCCGCAAGGGGTTAATGTATTCAAAAATAGTTTTTTTTTCTTTATCTTAAAAAGTAAAAAAGCCTTTCCCCCAATTCTTTTTGCAAAATGTTTATCTCAGTCCCCTCAATTTGAACAGCCAAAAAAAGATTTTTCGTATTTTTCGTAAAAATACACCTAACATGATACCGTAAAGTCTTTGATTCGTAGGAGTATTTGCGCAGCTTTGGATGCCGTACTCTTTGAATGTCTACAAGATCAATATATCCACAGTAGTCAAGCCAATATTTCTATAGTTTGTCGCTTTTCAGTGTTTGCCACCACCAATTTTATCACTCTTTGATAGAATACAATTCCAATCACCACCCACTATTGGTGTAGTCAGTTCTGATTTGTCTATGAGACAATTGTTACTTCTTGCAAGAATCCTACTTCAGTTTAATTGTTGAGGCGTAAATATTACAAAGCGATAGCTTTAAAGAGTTAATAAGAATAGCAATTATTACCATTCTTCCCGACTTGCCGGTTAAAAAAAGTCAACCTTATCTCGCACCGAAGGGTGGATTAGAATAGAAATTTGCTGTGCTTGATGCCATAGGAAAATAATACTTCACCTCCGGTCCCCATTCGATTCGATTTTCCAAATAATTTCATCATTCAGTTCAGAATACTTTTCTTGTATGAAGCAGAATTTAGATTTTTGATCTTTAAGATTCGAAAAAATGCTCCTTCGTTTATTCTGTTCTCTAATTTCCCTAACATTAAGCGACATTATATCATATATTAATTTTCATAAAATAACTGACATACTACGCGCCTTTTGATTGGTTAAAAACTTACCGTTTATTGTACCGGTTAACAAGTGCGCCATGGTTTCTGGTATGCAGCGCTACATGAGAACTAGAGAACTCAGAACACTAGCGAAAACATAAGCTTAGTATAGATAAATTTTCGGCTTTCACTGGCTGAGATATCAATAATACGAATACCTCTCAATTCAACATGTCCAGAGAAATTTGTAAATAAAACAGGACCAGGATTTGGTCGCGATATAAATGCTTGACCTTTTTAAATTTCCATGGCCAAAATTTTACGCCGATTCCGCTTACGCTTGAGTTTAGAGATTTTAAGCACGTTCAGTGTTTTCCACGGTCTGTGAAGGAGGCAGTTCTGACTACAACTGGACTTGAATGATCAATAAACACTTAATGGTTGGCCCCAAGGGAAACAGTGAGCTTTGTTTTGACGGATATTTTGGCGATTTTTCTTCAACATCTGCGCAAGATCCGTATGATACCGAGGCCAGTAAAGCATAAACAAACGAAAACCAAATAGCAACAAATTCAGAACCATCTCAAGAAGGTAGATGTTTCCAGGTTTCCAGTAGTTTCAAACGAAGCAACAAAAGGGCGCAACTCTGTCGCTGTGAATAAACATAGTCAAAATACACCACACTGCACAAAATAGTGAATGAATGAACATCTTACGAAGCCGTTGCTAGTCCCGCCATCTTGGAAATACCTTAAAACAAATGACGCCGCAAAAACTTGACAAGGTCCTGAGTATTGAGTCCTACGCCGAGGTCACAAAAAGAAACGGAGATGATAACGAGCTAGACTCCCTTAAAATCATGCCATTGAACGGTGTTTAAAAGGAAAAAAACAAACTATCCACTGAGCATCGTGCACTCGAGGGAGTTTCACAACTCAAAATAAATCGATCGCAGAATTACACAGGATATGCACCTTCAAATTCCTTCTCCAAAGACTATGAAAACCACAGAAGAAAGGAAGGCCTTCCATAATTGATTCGGGTAACGAGAATTGAACTTTTATACCTGAAGTAGACTATTTTCGTTCTGACTTCAGAACTTCTTGTTTCTTTGTCATGCTCAAATGAGTTTTCGTCACATGACATCGTTTTGCATACTAAATGAGACGTAATGGCGTTTCCGGTTCCGCTATTTTTAACAAACCGGCTACTGGAAAAATACACCAAAAATATAAAATTTAAGGCGATAAAATTGGGCAATTTCAAAATGGATCTAATAAAGTGGCAATTGAACTGAGTGGAGTGCAATTTTGGTCTGAAATCATACTTCTGATTTCAAATCGAACTCGCGTTGCGCGCTCGTTCGATTTTGAAATCACGCGTATGATTTGAGACCAAATTGCACTCCACTCAGTTCAATTACCATTATTTAAGTTAAAAAATTAAGAAAAAATTGTTTAAAAGGAAAAAAGATATAGCTAAAAGAACACAAGAAACCGTCACTCGAGGAAGCAAATTATGACCTCGAAAAGAACGATTAAGGTAACGTGTTGAGTCCGTTTTATTTAGCATTGAGGGATTTTTCCATAAATTATATATTGCATTGTTCCAAGTCCACGAGACTTTCTGTCTATCAATATTTTTTCAAGCATTAAATGAGGTAAGATTGGCCCATCATAACGGAGCTCCGGCGGTCCAAAGGGCCGCCAACCGGAGCCCCATACCCATATAAGAAAGAAAAGGAAACTATAAATTGATTTTTTTCATGGTTATCATGGCTAGCGGTATTGCTCGTGGGAATGCACGCACGACGGCGGTGGAGTCGCGCAAGAGGGCGGCCATACTCCGGCTAATAGTATAGGTTTACAGAGACATGTAGCCTTAGTTTATAGAAGAGCACCGGCGGCCGGAAGGGCTGCCAAGCGGAGCACCATAACTGTACGAACAGAATCACATGCATACATAGTAAAAGAAACCCATGTAACTCTTTTTTCTTGGTCAACGTGGTTAGCATCGTAGATCGCGCGCGCGTGCGCTTAACGACGACGAGGACGTCGCGCAACCTGGCGGCCAGACTCCAGCTAGTATCAAGTCGCGCAGTCTTGGTTTACAACTTGACATTGGACATCCGTGTTATGGTCAATTGACACCTGTCAAACCAAGGTATCCGCTGACCAGTACCACTTGACCATATCGCAAGCTCAGGTTTAGAGCTCATCGAGGTCTTGTAAGTTTTAAAGTTTACCGCTGACCAAGTAGTGGTATTCGATTGGATCGTGGGCTCATGTCAGGTTAATTGGTTGTAATCTGGGGCCCGTTTCTTGAAGGTCCCGAAAAATTTTCCCACCCGAAAAGCCGCAGCAAAATCTCAAACCTTTTGACTACAGAACTGTTTCATTCATATATTCTTAATACTCACAGAGGTTCTCGTCATACAAGAAGTTTCAGGCGTATACACCTCTCTGTCTTTAAATACCGATTACCTAAGGCCCGTTTCTCGAAAGTCCCGGGATCTTTTCGGGCCCGAAAAGCCATATTTAGTTAATCGGTATTTAAAGACAGAGAGGTGTATACGTCTGAAACTTCTTGTATAAAGGGAACCTCTCTTCATATTAAGAATATGTGAATAAAACAGCTCTGTAATCGTAAGGTTCGAGATTTTGCTATGGCTTTACGGGCCCGAAAAGTTTCCGGGTCTTTCGAGAAACAGGGCCCCTGGGCCGGGTTGTTCGGTAGCCGGTTAACGCTAACCCAGGATTAAAAGTTAACCGAAGTATAAAGTTTTCTTCTATACAAATGTTTTTCACTGCTTTTGGGTTATGGGCTCCTGGTGTAGTTTGAGATGATTTAAAATCAAAACAGAAGGCCAAATAAACAATATGAATAGAAGGAGGTCCTTCTTAGCTACAGACTTGGAGCAGTTGCCAAGGGATTGCTGAAGGCGACATTTAGAGGAAAGCAGGAGCCATAATCGGGGTCGGAGACCGTAAGTCTTGGGATCCGCCTGCACCTATTATATGGGACAATTTTTCTATGTAGAACAAATTGCGCCATCCCTGACGACATATATCCGCGCGAATCCACGCACAGGTCGTGGGTTCTCGCGAGGATGTTGTCATGTTGCGTGATCAAATGTTAAGAGTTGCGAGATTCTATGGCGAATTTTTCACAGCGATGGCAGGAATAAGGCAGGAACTAGAACCAGGGCTCTTATATGTGAGCTAATAAAAGAGGGTCGAAAACGAGACTTCAATTTCGCGCTGTGAATGAATAATAAGATCTGCTCGCGCTAGTTGTAAGCTTACCCGTATGTTTTTACGTTTGTTCTGACTTAGAATATAGCAAGAAAACTCTCTTCTCCGGTGTCGAGTTAATTTGTGAGTTTCTCAAACAATGCTTAATCATACCCAATGATGGTTTCTTATTGTTTCTGCTTGTTTGGCGAGTTTGCAAAGGTTTTTGAAAGGAAAGTCTAACGCGTCCAAGTAGCTCATTTGCATAGTGCAGCGCCTGCACTTTCAAGTCCGAATCGTTGTTTTCAATTGTCAACTGATCTTGACAAAGATTTCTTTCGTTATCTTTTCTGCTGAGATGCTCCAACAATTTCCACTAACCCCAAAAGGCTACTAACATCATGTTTTGTTCTTCAACGTAGTGAAATGTGACACTGCGAAAATAAAATAGACAAGAAGTTTTGATAACTCGATCAACAAAATCGAAATCGTTATTTGAAGTTGATTAAAGAAAGCGTGAGCGTAACTTTGCTGATTTTTTCTGCTATATTCATATATTTTCAGCTAAGCTTTTACTATGTTCTCAAACATTCATCAACCTTAAACATATCTAAAACTTATAGAGATATCGTGTAAGTTCGATGTACGTTTTCACACGAAGTGTAGAAGTCCAATTTGTCATGTTTACTGACTGTACAAAACACGCATCGGCGGGCCCTCTTATCCATTGACAACAGACAATTTATTGGATTTTTACACAAACAAAACTGAGCAGTATCTACAGACGCAAACTTATTGGGCCTTAATGAGACATAGCGCGTTGCTTACAAATCAGGCGAATCTTAAACTTGCAATTTTGTTTTACTTTTCGGTCGCGATAGACTCTGGCGATGTCCCCGCAAGCGTCTGGTAAGCGGAGAGAAACTTTAAAGCTCTAAAACGCCTCTGTATGCGCATAATTATATCCAACTAGTTTTTCGCTGTGCTATGGAGAAGTTGTTAGTCTTCAACATATGTGAAATTTAGAGTGGAGTAGTGTGAAGTTCTTGTGAAAGAAGCAGCGGAACACAACTTGGTCAGTGATATAAAGCGGAACATACCTAAATTCGACACGGTCTTTCTTCACTGTAATTGGGGCAGCTTACGATGAAAATACTTAAGCAAAATTCCAACAGACATAAACGCATTGTGTTGTGGACCAAAGGCATAAAAAATTTCGGGAATTTCGGACGTTATTTCCCCCGTGCTACATCCACAAAAATCCTCACAACATGTACACGCGTGTATCGCACGCGATGGCGCGTGCAATTTGTTCTAAAACTAGACGCTTTGCTGCGTGTACCCAGGCAGTCGTTATACTGAGAAGCACTAGCTATATTGCAATTGAGCTAAATTTTCTGCATTTGAAGTTGTACGAAATTCAATCGAATCGATGTGCTTAAGCTCTTCTGCTTTTGATTGCATTTCTTGTCATCGATTAATAGCTTATTACACGTTTGCAGGTCTTTAGGGCGTGAAAAGAGTCAAGGTCTTTATATCAGCCTATAAACGTTTCAGTCTATTTTCCTCAGCCTTTGTCGTTGTTATTTGCGTTTCAAGCAAGCGAGACATTTTGAATTTCCGAGTTATGGCGGTGCGTGACATAGACCTACGAACGCGTTTGTCGAAAAACATATACTTATGTCGTGATTTTTAGCCCAATCAGCAGTTAAAGTACTAGGAAAAGAGCTTATGTAAATGTTTGTTTGTTCAGTACAGATAATCAGTCGCCTAAATAGCCAAAGTAAGCTCCAGATGTTTACACTATTTTCCGGCCGCAATGTTGGCGTACCGCCGAGGTACTGGTCTTTGTAAATTTGTGCAAAATATTTCGACGAATATCCGAGCTTCGGAAAACGCACAGACTTAAAAATTAGCGAAGTGTCATCTTTATTAATCTCCTATAACATCACAATTTCTTGATTTAATCCACTAAATGGTTGTCGAATGAATTTTTTATTGCGTCAGGATTGCGTGACGGTGCAAGCCAAGAATTGTTTTGCTGGGGTCAACATACATGTACATTAGTTTCTTTCAGCTTAAATGTACAATAATTCGCTACATGGGTTTCACTCTTGTAAAGACACATAACTCTGTTACAAGAAAATAACGAGAGAATATCGTTTAGTTCGAGATTTTATCTTTATTATACTTTACGAAGTTTCTCAGAGCGTTTTACTTACAAATTCTCTAATTCTCTTGCTGCTCAGAAGTTCTTGAGTTCGTGCTGGGATTCTACTTGGTTCACGATCATACGATGACGCTTTTGAAGATGCTTTTTATCAAGCTGAAGAGTTGATAGCCCCGGTTGATGGCTCCTTTGGTATAACATGATTCTTGATAAATTCACTCAAATTGTTCGCTCGTAAATTGATCTCTCGTAAGTCTTGCAGACCGACCCGTTGCGAAAACGCTTAAAAAATCCTTTAGTTTTGGTCTACTGGTAATTATTTGGTCGTTTGTATGTGATTTCATCGCCCTAGAAATCAAGGAATCCGTGCTAACTTTTCACGAAGGCAACTTCTGTAAATTCCATGTGCTGTACGCATGCAGGGGTGACGCATGAACGAGGAAAAAAACAACAACAAAAAAAACGTAGCCGAAATTTAAACCCAGGCCTCACTGCCTGGGTAAATAGCAGAATTGTCCCATATCATAGGAAAAGGCGTGTGCTTACTGTCTCCGTCCCCGATTATGACTCCTGGAGGAAAGCTTTTTTTTTTTTTGGAGTGTTTTACAGTGTTAAACGATGAATTATATACGAGGGAAATGTTTGTTTTGAAAAAACGGGAGGGGGAGGGGGGGGGGGGGGGGTCCGTCAAGGAGGATTGGGGAAGATAGCCCTGGGACCTGGCTACCAGCTGATACCAAGCGAGACTGCCAGGACCTAACCCCAGGGGGGTGGGGTGGGTCACAGAGAGAGGCACTTTCCTCAGTTAAAACCGCACATTTTCTTTGCAGGAAAGCCTTGGCCAGCAATGCCCTGCAGTCTTAGGGGCTGGCAGCCAGCCAGCCAGACACAAGCAAGCGGACTTTTATCGTAGACGTTGAAGTTCTATTTCTATTTTAAAAAAATATTTATCACTAAAGACATGTTTTTGTGTGGCAAGGCACTTTTTCCTGCAGCAACTGAGGTTATATGTGTTGGATCTAGGTTTTAGAATACAATGCCCTTTCTTTTTCTCTTTACTTCTATAGCAAGTGTATTGCTTATTTATTTCCTACTCTTAGATGCCTTGTGTTTTAGATAGGGAGGAAGATTTTGACATTTGCATTTTCCCGCGAATGATTTAATGTTGAATCCTACTCAATTAACTCGGTATACAATCATACAATGATACACTAAGGCGGCTTATATTAAGGAATCTTGTATTCTGTTTTAAGCTGTCCTCAAATTCATTGGATTGACTTGTTCAATGTAATGTAATTTGGAATTTGTATTAAAGATTACAGATTAAAGATTAAATTCGCGCTTGACATTGCCTCTTTAAGGATCAATCGTAAGGATATACTAAAAAAAATTAGCATTACACGGTGTCTCGTACTACTCTTTATAACACCGAGGAATAAAAAAATGTTTCATAGTTTGAAGCATTTTTCCACAACTTTGCATTGAGGCACATGTACATTCGTCGATCCGTACATAACCAGCCTCCTAACATATGTACATCTTATTTAGTGAGCCCTTTTATTGTGTAGCATCGCTTTATAAATTTAATTCTATCCTTAGAGTTCGAAATAAAAGGGATAAGTACGTTGCAGGTCAAAGGAGATAGAAGTATTTCCAAAGAGCGAAAAGTTGGAAAAAACCGTGTTCAAATCAACCGGTGCTAAATGCCTAAAAAATAATAGGGCAAACCCAAGGAAATTGATCAGAGTTCGAAATAACGGGGAGAAGTTTCTTTCTTCGAGCTACCCTAGTAGGGATTAAGTTAAATTTGCAACTTACACTACCCGCGTTGATCAGAAGGTCCAGGTGCAATCTGCATTGATACTTCACTGAGAAATGGATTTGAGAATGGATGTCACGATGGTTTTTTTTTTCGCCTTTCGCGACCTCTTCGCGAAGAAATAGTTCAATTCCGCTGAAGTCGTTTGGATTGGTCATACCGTATTTTCTCAATTAAACGCCGGACCCCGATTTAACGCCGGCCTCGTATAAACGGCGGGTCCACGAGGCCAATTTTGAAATAAACGCCGGGGGCGTTTAATCGAGGCCCCGGCGTTTGTTCGAGGCCCCGGCGTTTATTTGCGTTCGAACCAACAATTTGATTTTTCCCTTATTAAATAGCACTACTGCGACATATTAGTACGCTATGGTGTTTTGATAATCTTAATAAACGTTCAAAAGGAAAAGTCCGGCTTAACATAACAAGAATAGTAGCTATACAACAAAATAAAACAAAATGTTCGTGTTCGTGTTGTCATTAAGTCTTATTACTGATGACGCACTTTCTTTCGTGTGTTATAGTGCTCACTGTCACTAACATTGCGAGGATCCCTCCAGCGTTTGTTTATGAGCTGTTTCAATCTTGTCATAAGTTGTCCTTTCTGAGAGGAAATCGCACATTGAATAGAAATAGGGACTTCAAGGCCGCCTTGTTCCAAGTTGCTAGCTCGGTAGGTTTCCTGTCTCACTTTAGCCGAAATTTTCCCTCCATGTTTTACAAAGAAGCAAAGAGCGGAAGAGAGTTCGATTGGATGTGTCCGACATTTATCTTCTCATTATCAGGGTCATGCACACGGTAAACAGCCATCGCACACGGATCGTACTTGTTGTTTTCTTCATGACTTACAATAAGACCTTCGCCGATCGCAATATCTTTCCAGTGTTTTTCGGCAACGTGGTACCCTCGCACACAGCAATCAAATTCAAATATTTCCTCGGTTTCTTGAGTAGCCATACGTATATTAAGGTCTTACTACAATAAGGATAGAGACCAAGTACCACCTAGCTTAGCTGTCTTAGCAGAGGAAAGCAGCAAGAGCGGATGGTTGCGTTACATGCGTGACCACACACGTGCATAAACTTGACCTGGCATTTAACATGCTTCATGGTGTAAAATAACAGTGTACCGGCACGTCAACTTTTTTCAATCGTTGTTAGGATCATGGACAACGATACTATCAACAATTCCACTGAATCTCTCAGTGGATCAAGTCAAGAAAATGATCAGAAATCGCCTCTGCAGAGAGGTGTAACTAGTGGAAAGGGAAAGAAACGACACAGTTATAGCATAAGCACAAAACTCGAAGCAATTGCTTATGCAGAAAGCAACAGCAAGGAAGCCGCCGCACGAAAATTTCGCGTGGACGCTAAGAAAATCCGAGAATAGTGCCAAAAGAAAGCGGAGTTTGAGAATGCAGCAAACCCAAGGAAAAGACTAAACGGTGGCGGGAGAAAGCCTCTTTCAACTGAGCTTGAGGAAAGAGTGCTCGAGTGGATTCACGATATGAGGGCACGAGGTCAGCGCGTTTCCAGGCGGGCAATTAGCAAGAAAGGAGAGATCATTTGGCATGAGCTTAAGTCATCGAACGAGATTGATGCCCCCGCTGGTTCTGACAACAACGCAGACATATCCCAAGAAGACTTCAAAGCAAGTAATGGCTGGGTAGTTCGCTTTATGAACAGGCATGGATTAACTTTGCGCAAACGTACCTCCCTGGCACAGCATGACCCCGGAAACCTTATTGATCGTGTCATCAGTTTTATTCTTAACGTGAGGCGCAAATTTCATGAAAAGGAGTATGCAAAGGAAAACGTAATTGCTAGGGATGAAACACCGATCTGGCTTGATATGCCTTTATATGACCATATTACGCCCATTTTGATAAATTTACACTGGTTACCAGTAAGATATAGAATTAATTTTAAAATTTTATTACTCACTTTCAAAGCCCTCTATGGCATGGCACCAAGTTACATCATTGATTTAATTCATATTAAGACTATTGCACGCTATTCGCTGCGCTCTACTGAAGGTGTTTTATTAAAGCATCCTTCGGGGAGAATGAAAAAGTCATTTGGTGACAGATCCTTCAGTGTGGCTGCGCCCACTCTGTGGAACGCTCTTCCTGTTAGCCTCCGCATGATCAAATGTATTTCCACTTTTAAGTCAAATCTTAAAACTTATCTTTTTAAATTAGCTTTTAATACTTCTTAAATATGTATATATAATAAATGATGTAGTGTTTTTTTAAAATTTTTTTAAAATTTTTAAATTTTATTGTAGATTTTTAATACTTGTATAGTTTTAGGTTATTTATTGTTGTAATGCGCTTTTGATCACCTGGTATGTTAAAAAGCGCACTATAAATCAATAAATTATTATTATTATTATTATTATTATTAGCGGAGCTCCGGCGGAGCCCCATACCCATATAAGGAAGAAAAGGAAACCCATGAATTGATTTTCTCATGGTTATCATGGCTAGCGGTATTGCTCGTGGGCGCGTACACACGACGGCGACGACGACGACGACGACGACGACGACGACGGAGTCGCGCAAGATGGCGGCCATACTCCAGCTAATAGGTTGACAGAGACATGCACCCTCAGTTGGTAGCGGGTGAATGCCATTTTTCTTGGCCGGTTTTTTTAAGAAAAATGATAGCGGAGGTTGATTTAATATTTTTAAGACAGGGTTGCGCTGAAGCAAAAGACAGAAAGCAAGAATTAACAGGCAAAGAAGTAGCGAAGAAGATCGCGAAAAAGACTGAGCGGGCCAGCGCTGGGGAAGGAGGCGAAACAGTACTGAACAACGCCGTGAATTATAGCTAGTCAAGGGCTAGAGAAAGGAGGTGAAATAATACCGAACAATGCCGTGAACCAAAGCTAACGAGGGCTATAGAAAGGAGGCGAAAGTACCCGACAAATTGATTCAGAAGACTGCCGAACTCTCCATGGCCAAGTTCAAAATTCGCGCGAACGTGATGCTGTGCAGCCGTGCAAGAAAATTCAGAAGTCACCTGATTTGGTCAGGTGATGAACAAGAGAAATCAAACGTACCCGAGTGTTTTAGAGAAATTGCAAAACAGTAAACGTAGCGGAAAGAAGTGGTTGATTCGTTGATCTATCGAAAATATCACTTCAGTTTAGTCTTCACAACTTTTGCTGCAAGTTTCTGCCTGGAAGATTTACACTGGCCGAACTGAATTGCCAACTTGCGGTAAGTGTCTTTTGTTGTTGCGTTTGCTATGAAAATTAACAAGTTTCCTCGGCGATATAAGCTTATTTTCAATTGGTATCCATTAAAAGTCTTCCTTATTTGAAGCCATGCTGTAAGAGATTTTAAAAATTGCATCGTTTTAATTTCGCTCGTCTCTAAACAATAACACGTGGGTCGCTTTGGAGGTTGCTGTAAGTTGTAAACAAATTATGTTTTCTATCGATTTTCGTCGTCAATTTAAGCTTATAACCTCACATCTAAAAATAAGCTTAACCAAAATCGTACTTGTAAACACGGCCGGGCGAATTTTGAAGTTTTCTCTGATTTAGTTAGCACTGCCGCTTCGTAGACTGCTAAAATTTGTTCTTCTGTTGTTGAAAACTGAACCAAGAAAGGTCTACAAACCATTTTAAGCCGAAGCGAACAGGATTTGCTAAATTTACTTTTGTTCCTATGTGAATATTTGCATATTGTGATTACAAAGTATGGAGATTTCCTCGTTTTGTTAGTTCAATTTATTCGGTTTGGCGAAATGCTTTTGTGAATTCCGAGGTTAAATTGGTTGAAGACTGGTAAAGCTACTGCCAATAAAATGACTGCAAAGCTAAATTAAGCCGTCGGCAAAAATACAGACTCTCAGTAATATTCAAATTTAAGTGTGAATAATTTTTAAACTTTAACACCGCAAGCTTAAACGAATTTTCTTTATCCTCTCTTTTATTCGGTCACCGTTCATTGAAAAGGGATTTGCTGTTGATACTCGAGCTCAGATGTAGTGATATGCATCTTGTGTTTATAATGTAGATTTCCTCGTTTTATTTTGTTGTCTGTCCAATTAGTTCGGTTTGGTGAAATGCTTATATAGTCCAAAATGTCGAGTAGACGATTATGCATGGCAATCCTGTCTGCAAATAAAGCTCTGCTTTGATTTTGATTGGCTATTTCATGTTATTTGTGCCATTGCTTTTGGTTGGGGGTACATGGACCCTATTTTCTTAGTAAGAGGTTATTCCCCAACACGGTATTTACACTTAATATGGAAATGTTCCAAAAAAGTGAGATAGTACTAATTAACTCGGTAAATTGAACAGTGTAATAGAAGTTCTTGCCCTGACCATTTCTCAGTAATAAGAATAACTTTTACATACATATGTACACAATTTAGTTGGAGAGAGCGCTCTCCTATCTCCACTCTCTCTCTCTCTTTGCTCTCTTCTTCACACTAATTTTTTATTTACTAACTTATTAAATGACTGTCACTGACTGTTTTCTTTGTTGTGCGTGCATACTTTTTTGCTGGTCGAAGAAAGTTTCAGTTTCTTCCTGGCTGTACAGTTTCCTTTCTCCTGTCCTGTACCAATTTGTTTGTGATATAACTTCGTGAATTCTCTATTCTCCTTAAATTTTATCTCATCAGGTTGATAGAATGCACTCTCAGAGTGTTCCATCATTGTCTTCAGTTGCTACAATTTTCTGGAAAAAAGCAATAGTTTTCTTACTTTCCTTTTACTTTGTGTTAGGACTTTTTAGCATGCCTGTAATTGGCCCATGGGCATTACGGGAGAATAATTTTCAAGTAAAGAATTACATTCGTTTTAGTGTTGAGTATTTTAAATTGTTATGAATTAGGCATTTCTTTTTATTTTTTATATTTTTTGTTTTAGTCGCACGCAATGTTTTATGGTTTTACCGAGGTATACCATGTAAATGTAAATAATGCACTGTAATTGGCCAATCAGAGTGTGCATTATATCGGCTTTAAACACAAACCACATATTATAAATGACTCATATGTAAATGATATTTTTATTACAGAGAACTGGACAGGGCAAGTACTTCTCCTTCTTTTGTGAATTTATATATTAATTCCTCTCAGTGCAGTCAAAATGTCTCAGGAACCTTCATTTCTGATAATCTATTATTTTCCACCATACCTACAGCACAGAAGCTCACCAAATCCTAACTGATAACTAACATGTGTGTATCTCTAGCCTTTGCTGTGTGCTACATGTATATTCTGTTATCCTGCCTTAACTGATAGGAAAAATTTTGGCAGAGCTGTTGCAACAGTTTCACTTAAATTGATTTCCAGTAACAGCGCTACATGTAGCACTGTTATTGAGTATGAACTTGATGGAGGATTTTAAATTTTTATTTTTTTATGATTACAGACGACAACAAAATATACATGTGTATACATCACCTGATGTTGGTGTTGGTTACAAACCGTAGTTCATAATAGTCATCCAGGCTATTACAGGTAAGGGGGAAAAGTTCAGAGAGTTTAGAACATTTCTACCCCCAGCACACCTTCTGTCTATAGGTGCAATAATTGAGAGGTTATATATATGTACGAAGAGTAATGTAAAGTTACTGTATAAACTTAGCATTAAAATCTGACTTTTGAATGCCTCCTTTGCTAAAATTAGTCATGATTTATTTGTTATCAATCCCTGTGAATTCATAGAGATTCCAGAGGCAAATTATAACCTAATGTGGAAGTCCTGTCTTCAAGTGAGGGAAAATGACACAAAAGAGTTACAATGAAAGTAAAGAGAATTGTGAATGTTGATATGGTGTACATTATACATCATGTAAAGGTATTTGGTGAGTGCCAAAGGCATAACATTTCATGTATTGCTTTTTCAGGACAAATTATATAACAGTGAGGTTTTAAAAGGTGTGATCAGAAAAATAATGAGTACATTGTCCAGGCAGCATCAGTTTATGGACGGCATATGCAGACATTAAGAGGAACTGTAAGCACTACCATGTAAGTTAGTTTTATGCTTATGACTTCTTGTTCTTGAATTTTGTGTCATTTCATCACAAGAATAGGTAATGAAAGATGCAATAGTTGTTGCAATATATTTTTGAAGGAAAACTTATAAGTCTGCCTATGCTGGATAACAGCCATATGTAAACTGAATGTGAAGCAAACAATATGTTAAATATGGGGCAACCCTAAAACCCAGAAACCGGAATCCGGAATCTGGAACCAACAACCGGAATCCAGAAACTGGAAACCAGAATCCGCAAATCAAAGAAAATAAGTTCTTCAAATACGTGAAAATTGTTTTGCTTAGCTTTTCGACTGTAAAAAGTAAGCTGCCAAGTAAAAAGGACCTCAAACTTAACCTTTTTTTGGAACAAAAATTCCCCGTCTGTTGAAATTGTGCAACCGTTATTTTTAGTGAGGGCTATGATTATGAGAATCTCAGTAAAGTGCGTCTTAATTTTATTCCAAGCACCTCGAGAGTGTCTAAAATAAGCTTGCTGGTAATTGCCATTTTGTTTAATAAGTGATCTTCAATTTACCGGAAGTATAAATTTATCCTTTATGTCTAGTACATACTGAACAAGATAGAAAATGTCATAGAGAACAGGATATCCATCAGTGGCAGCCCCCTGTACATTGACAGTCACGCCCCCCAATTTCGAAGTCCAAGGGTAACCCATCTGATCTAAATATGAAATTTGATTTTTCCAACAGATACGAGACCAATTCCAGCTTTACACAATTTCCACACTGATACTGTGACAAATCAGCATTTCATATTCTTGGCGGCCATCATATTAAAACAATTTGTAGAAATGTTGCACACTTACTTCCGTCTGCTTCTCACTTGCTGAGAGATCAGACCACATGCTGTTCAAAGATGCTAAAAGACTGCCAGAAACTCACTGCAATAGCCTATAATAGCTTGTTGTTAATGTGCTGCTCACCAGTCTTCTCAGAGCAATTTGATCTAGACAAGAACCAGGCTATCACCAGGGCCAGCTTGAACAAAAGATGGGTAACTTAGCCTATGAGCAGGCTCTCGTGTTTGAGCTGGGGGTGTGAGTGGCAAAGCCGCATGAAGGCTCTTGGTGACATGCCAATGCAGAAAAACACTAGACACCTATTTAGCCTGCTCAGACAATAGAGACAGATACTAGAGCCTGCTCGCAGGCTATGAGTAACTCTATCCACCCAAAAAATCAGTAACCCTGACTGGATAGTGGTGTACCGAATGAATAGCTTTATGCAGCTTTTGAACAACGGGGCCAGATATATAGCTAAGGGTTGTTCAGAACTAGTCAATAATTTTTTAGCAATTACAGTCTGTGGCTGAAGTAAAGCCAAGAAAATAAATAACAACAAAATGATTTTTGCTCATATTTATTTATTAGACATTGCTGAAGTGAATTATTTCTATCATCATTCATAATATCTGGATTCCAGATTCTGGATTCCAGATTCTCGATTCCGGATTTCGGTTTCCAAATTCAGTGTTTTAGGGTTGCCCCAGATGATGTATGTGCATATGTTAATCTTGAATAATCTGAAATTTCAGAGAGTTTAAAAATATCATACCATATCTGTGATGGTTCTGAGGTGGAGGGCTGTTACATGTACATGTAAAAGTCTCATGCACGATTTTTCACTCGTTATGATTCAGGTGCAAATAGTTTCTGTATCTGTTGATGTGCAACAATCTACACCAATATTTCAACCTAATAATGTACAGTGTATATTAATTAACCAAATTATGCTGTTTGTTTTTAGTTGGCCAGTGCTACATAGTAATGTGATGTTGAAGTGCACAAATTTACAAACATGCCCAGTGTCAACTTGTCAAATACATGTATATGAACTGGCCAGACAGTGTAGATTACAAAATTCTCTGTAAGGTAAGATGTTTCTTAAACATTATTTTGTAATTAATGATTTCTCAGACATTGTTTTCTTCAAGAAAAGATTCATACCCCACATGGAGGTTTTTTCTCTATTAGAGCTCTTGATTCCTGATACTTTAATTTGGAATTTCTTAAGACTGGCCGTGAATGGGTGTTGGGTGTGAATATCTTCTGGAACTGCACATTCATTCATTGAGTAAGCAAGAACATCAGTATTTATCGTGACAAACTCTGATTTTCTTCTGGAAGCTGAACTCATATACAGTTGTACAGTTATATGTACAACCAAACAGCCTGGATGACCCTGTGATTGGGACTGTGCACATTGTTGTAACCCTCAATGTTCCAGTTGCTTGTTTGAAGCAGATTGCATTTGCTCTCGAAAGCAAGTGGCGAAGTTCATAACAGTTATGTAAGTTTGCTTTGTATCTCAGGGCAGAGCCTGCCACAGTGAAAGTTGGAGTACCAACCCCTAGCATTTGATTCACTACTAACACTCAGTAAACAGCTAACAATGAAGTACACTGTATATCAAAGAAAGGAATTACATGCCTGTTCCTGTCAGTCAATATATGAACAGGTTACAGATGGGGAGCCTGTATTAAAACATCAAAGATTTTCAAAGCAACCATGGCCTGGTGAGATATTTCTGAGGTAATATAAATTTAAGGTCCTTATGATTGCTTATAGGCATTGATTTTTATTGTAAACAATATCTTACTGAGTGTATTTTTCTTGTGTGCTAATTGTTGGAGAACACAGAGGTCACTGTTATGACAGAGATATTAATTTGTGAAAAGTTCTATAATGCTTTGTTTGGTTTCTCTGTATTTACAGACAACTTGATGGGATTATAAATTCTGCACCACGTTCATTGAATAAACTGACTTGGAGGTTCAGTTCTGCAACCCATCCTGTTTGTAGTAATATCATAGCTGCAACATTGTGACAGATACACTGCATTACATTATTAAGAAACACATATTAACTAATTATTTTTAAGTGCCTGTTAATTTAATCAGTTTTTCTTAGAGATAATTTACTCATGGTTTATTTAAATAATTGGCTTTTTGGCTTTAAAATGATATTTATTGAGCTTTTAAATCAATTTTGTGATAATCTGCATTGGACATGGCATAAATTGATATTTTGCCAACACGAAATGGAGAACTGGTCTTAAGCAAAGTTGCAGGATTAGCATTTTTGTAGACAGAAAGGGTTGAGAAATTTGTGACATTCTACAGACAGCCTTGCCATTCGCAATGTCCGATAAGGTTAATTTGTTCCATTCTGTTGTAGAAATAGTGTTCTCTAATTTATAAATTATTTCAATCTGTTGTTTAAACGATTGCCTTATAACCCCTTGCCTGGCTTTGGTGCATGTAGGATATTGATGTATTTTTTATCCATTTTGCTGTAAATTATCTTAATTGATGTGTCAATCAAAACATATCTTGGATATGCTGGGCTCTTCTGACAAATGTACCTATGCCTCATAACTTTTGAGTGCATTTGGTTGTGTAGTGCAGACAAAATACATGTACATAATATAACTTCCTCTTAGCTCACCGATAATTCTTGGTATAATTTAATCATAGCAAAATTAATTAATGGAATCCAATAACAGCTCTTGTAGTCCACAATGCCAGTCGGAAAAAAGAACAAATCACATTGAAATTGAATAATAAAATTATTATTAGAAGCCTATGCAAGTATTCATGATCAGCAAAAGAAAAATATCGTAATTACCATTCATGCGAGGGTGATTTTGCTTATTGCAAACCCTTCCAGCAGGAGGAGACTCCATACAATAGTGAAGATGGCTAAATGTATCTTTGGGGACAAGTTAGAAAACAAAACTTTCCAACTTTTCACATATGTATACTGTTTTGGTATTTTTGTGAGATTTCATTTGGTAGAGATTCAGGGACTGAGTATATTGTAACCACTGCATTTCAATCAGTCCCCACAACAAAAAATGTGTAAACTTCTTTTGTGCGGGAGTCCCCATGTTAACTAAGGAAGAATATAATGATTAATAACAATGCCTTGTCTTTCTGAATAAGGAAGGAAAGAACAAGAAATGCCACCAAAAAGCACAGAAGACAGTTCTGTTATGTGATCAAGATTTTTGGTGGCTTCCAAGAAATCCCTGAAATCATGGCTCTATATTTCATAATCACACCATCTTACACCTCGATCTGCTGATGTAATACTAGTTCCGGCTGAAACTATTAAATCATTCGCAATTTACCTCATACAAGTTGGATTATTCTCATTAGTAACAACATTCCGAAAAATAACTGAGGAGCTCCGCTTTTAGGCTGGCCTAAATCTATATATTATGCCAAGCTCTACTACTGTGAATGAGGCTGGGGCATCGAGTGTCACCATAAGGTCAACTGGACATGAAAAAGATAGAGTAACTGTTTGCCTAGCGGCTAAGGCAAACGGGCAAAAACTAAAGCCATTCATCGTCTTCAGAGGTGGAAAAAGAGATGTAAAGAGGATGAATGAAGACAGACGTTTATCTGGAAAGTGCGTCATCCGCTCCTCGGCCAATGGGTGGATGAATGAAAGCCTGACGATCGAATGGGTGCAGTATGTTGTAGGCCGCCTATCATTTGCTCCGAGACTTCTTGTCTGGGACAGATACAAATGCCATATGACGAATGGAGTAAAAGAAGCCCTTCGGCAGGCTGGTGTCGATTCAGCGTTGGTACCTGGTGGCTGCACAAAATATATCCAGGCTCCCGACGTGTCATGGAACAAGCCTTTTAAGGATCTGTGCCAAATAGCGTACGATGACTGGATGGCAGAAACAGAACATGAAGTAACCCCGGCTGGTCCAATAAAGGCAACTTCACGCCGCAGCTGTATCGAGAGCCTGCCAAATGACGTAATCAAGAAGAGTTTTGAAGCGTGTGCTGTCTCATTGCCCATAAACGGATCAGAGGATGACAAAATCCATTGTTTTAAGGCAGACGGCCCACTTAGCAATGGAAGGCAGGAGTTTACAGAAAGGGCCGCAGCATTTTTTTACTGCACTGCAACATGCTGCTCCTGTTGATGAAAACGATCCGTTCGCGGATTTAGAGCCAGACATCTGTGAAGAAGAAGTTGACGAGTTTGTTGTTTATGACGATTAAGGTACATTAAAAATCGTAAATGCGGACGCTTAACTGATAGTATCGAGAACGATGGCGACATTGCCGTTTATACGGAACTTAAAACTTTGTATCCATACTTGCTCCTATTTATTTTACATATTTTTGTTCTGTTCAGTGCCACATGTCCTGATTGTAACATACATGTGCTGTTTATAATGCTGTATCTTTTAGCAATAATCATCCTCCAAGACTCAGGGACAGTTTACCGAATGGAAAAGTTTTCGGAGGATGGGTGAATAAATCAATCTGAAAAAAATGACAGAATATTGCACTTCATAAATAAACGCCGGGCCCCGATTAAACGCCGACTTCAAATAAACGCTGGGTCCACGAGGCCAATTTTGAAATAAACGCCGGGGGCGTTTAAATGAGAAAATACGGTTTTCCATTGCAGCCCTGCAGCATCTAATGGGGTGGGGGTTTTCCAGCTGCTCGTATATTTTCTTACGATAAAGCGGTGTTTTTGGCAAAGTTCTGAATTGGCGATTATCGGTATCTTTTAGTCACCGTTAGGAAAGGCAGGGAGTTTATTGTTTTTATATAACAAAGGACCTGTAAGTGGTTTTACTTTTTTTTTAGGTGGGGCAGTAAAAACTTAGAATTTCAAAAGGTACAACCGTGTGCATTTACATTACAAGCTAACATTTTCCGATAAAATCACTCCTTCATATGTCCCATCTAAATTTCGTTTTTCGGCCTTTTACCTGGTGCCGCGAGTTAACCTTTATCTAATGCGTTAACTTGTACCCGGCCAACAGCGTTGTTTTGGCTAGCACGCCTTCAAAACGTTCCGCGACAGTATGTTCTTTTCATCCTTAGTTAGCACGTACACTCTTTTTTAAAAGAATATTGTTTTTCAGGCTCAGGCTGAGTATTCTTAATAGTTTTCTGTTTATTTTAGGCTGACAAAATTCTTGTGAATATTCCTAGATTAGATAAAGGAATACAAAGTCGACTTTGCCGATAAAACGCCAGATTTAGTCGATCTAATCTTTTCCCCTCTTCCTAGGGAATTCAGCATTAAGTTGATATTCTATTCCATTTAAAAATCATTAGTACTGGAACAAAAAGATAGTATATTTCGGCATAGTATCTTTAACCCCCAGGGATCGTATTTGTGCTTGTAGTATTAACAACGAAATGGCAAGGTGCCTGCCGGGTACACTCTTTCTCTTTAGAATATCGAGGCTGAACTTTGCGAAATTTTAAGAATATTTTAAGCATAAACCCGAGGCTGCGATTTTGAAGCATGGCTCTGTTCTGTCACACTATAATATCTATATTCTAAGAATATTCACAACAATATTTTCAATATTTTCCTACAATCGGCAGAAAGACAAGAACAAAACCTCGTTCCCAGGGTCTCTCATCTTACCGCCCCCTAGAGCGAGCGAAGAGAGACCCTGGTTGGGTCTGGTCACGTGTCTCCCAGAATCTGGGAGATGACAATTAAATTATTGAAGGGATGGGCGGCCTAGTAGGAATTTTGTCCATACTTAGCCTCCGAGAGTTCGGGAAGTGTTGTCATCAAAGTAAACCAAGGATGATAAGATGTTCTGCGGCAATGTCCGGTGGTAATATTCTGCAAACGCCAAGGAAAACTTATCCTTCATCTGATAGCGGAAATCCAAGTCGCTGATGGTTGTATGGTTCAGTGAAGGACATTACATATTGTAAAAATCTCCTCACAAAGACGAATGGAGAATTACACACCGCAGCCGAGGCTGTGTATGGAAGATGTTTGACTCATCTTTACCTCAGAATGAAGTGTAGGTCTTGTCACCGGCGATTAAATAATTTTAGACAATTCAGGGCCTTTTAAATGATCACTGAAAGCCAAAGTCACTTCGAAAGGAGCGAAAGAGTGAAAAGATTTATTGAAGTTTCACCGCGCCGTCGGCGCCCCGAACTTTGCAGAGCGCGAAGGGTATAACTACAACGAACTCGTCGCGGTATGCATTTCGCCGTTGTTGCTGATAAAATGGATTTATCTTCGAACGAAAGGAGGCTAGAAAAAGAAAAACATAATTTTTATTGTGTCGTTAATAAATTAGTGTACGTGACGCCAACGGTTCGAGAGAATTGTGCACATTTTCATTTAATTTTCGATCTCTCGACCTTTCTTTGCTTCAAGCGTGTTTCCGAGGGGTATTTTTTGTGCCGTGCTATTAGAAGAAATGGAAATTATAAGTAGAGCGGAGTCGTTTGATTATGTTACAGCATATTTTTAGAGGTCGTAGGTCTGCATGGTTAACAGCACGTTGCTTCTCAGAGTTTGACACCTCTGCAATTTGCCATGCCGTGCTTATACTTTGTTTAGGTTCGTTTCTATTGCAAGATATGTTTTAAGGCTCTACGTACTGGCTCTCAAGGGACAAAGATTAAAATATTCCGTGAACATATTGCTTACTTGCATTCTATATTGTGACACCGCAGGTGACGCCGGGCCCGGCTATTTGATTAGAGCTGTTTGCAAGCACAGTGCGTTGTACGAATATCATATTTATCTTCGTCCAGCTTTCCTTCATCAGAGACTGCCGTAGCTTTACTTTGAGAAAGCTATACGTTTTCCTAGAGACGTTCTTATGTTTTTTGCATCAATTTGATCGACTGCATTCAAAAGGAGGAACAACAATTACTACGGGATGAAATTGCGCTGCTCGACGTCCACAGTTGAAATATGAGTGACTTTCCATAAATCCAATGGGTAAGACGGCAACACTAAATTGCCTCGAGACAGACTTACTTAACCTTTAGGTAACCGTTGGAACAGATATTATTCGAAATTTCAGCCTAAAAGCTAAGTATTGATAAACGCCGCGGGTAATGTGGCAGTCGCAGCGCGCGACAAAGCTCAACGCGACAAACTGCTGATTACAGAGGACCCCTCCCTGATGTTCTCAATTGTCAAAGTGGCACGTGACCAGACCCAACCAGGGTCTCTCTTCGCTCGCTCCAGGGGGCGGTAAGATGAGAGACCCTGGGAACGAGGTTGACAAGAACATTCAGCCAGGAAAAAAGAAAAAAAAAACAATATTCTTATAAAAAAAAGGAGGGTAATGTCCCGTGTTTAATACGTGTTTGCACAGGTCGAGCAATCTTTATTTGTTTTTGTTGACGTTTGAATCCCTCATTATGAGGTTTCGCTGTATTTAAAATTGAAAGAGTTTTATATTAGTCAATTTTTTCCTTTATCTCATGAGCTCACTTGTTTTGTTTATCCTACCAGCTAAGCTAAGTATCCACTCCGCACTATAATTATAAATTGTACAAAAGAATTGACGTCTCCGGAAAGAGATCATTCAATTGCATAAACGTGACCCATTGACCTTCCAAGTGTCAACACTCTAATACGTCCTTATAGACGTCACCCAGAATCAGTACGTGTCTTAGTGAAGCAACTCCCAACAACTTCCAACGTAGATTAAGTAAAACGTTTTACCGCGAAGAATCGTGAACTTTCTTCACTGAAAATGCAAATCACGTAGTCGAACGAATAAATAGATACATAAACGCACTCTAAAAGCAATGACAATCCACAAACTTAAAAATATGTTCCCAAAAGCACTCGTCTTGCAACTTGATTATAACAAGACTTTGCCCTGTCCAAAGATCTCAGCACAAGATAGCCACTATTCGAGGAAAGTAAGAACCAATCTTCTCGGAATATACTGTGCAAATGAAGAAGCTATTCACTGCTTCCTCTACGATGACAGTGTTGGTGGAGCAGGACCGAACGAGATAATATCTTTGTTGAACAATCTACTCGAAAAAATGGAAACAAACATGGCAGATTTGATCAGCTAACAATCTGGTGTGATAACTCTCCGGGCCAATTTAAAGAATGCTTCTTGATTTTTTAACTCGATTACCTGGTGAAAAAGGGACAGTTTCTGAGAATAGATCTCAAGTTTCTTTTAGAGGGACATTCGTACTCGATATGCGACAGGCGATTTGGCTGTATTCAGAAGTTTTTTCACACAGTAGAGAGGGTTGAGTTACCACAAGAATGGGCAACTTTGCTGAAAAACAGTCCTTTAAAAAGTATCGAGGTACACTGGGCAACTTTAACTTTAACTTTCCAGGAGTGAGGATCTAGATAAGGAGAAATTTGAAGTCAGAAGGTTAGCGTGGCTAAATTTTGGTTATGGAGAAGTCGCAGATTTCGAGGGGAAATTGGAACTTGTACACCATCCTGAGACTGTGCTTATACGGTTTAATATTGACACTAAAGAGAAGCCAAGAATGGTTTCGTTCTACAAAAGAAAGCAAATGACGGAATTGAATTCCGATTTACTCGTACCTGCAAGACATGAACAGAGGCCTGTAAATAATCAAGTGAAAAATGACTGTTTAAAGTTAGCGCGAAATTATTTATCTGAACGCGCACAAGCTTTTTATGTCTCACTAGCTTGTGAAGAAGACTCTTCAGATGATGAAAGTTAATAACTTTTATTATACTTTTTCTACCGAGGATGTTCACTTTATCCACAAACTTGAATAAATACACAATACGTTTTTATACATGTATTTGTACCACTAGAACTGAAGTTACTGGCCATGGGGAAGGGTCTGGCTATTGGAATACAACACCCACTCTTTGTCATTGTAGTCCCATAGTAACTCTACTGTTTCTGGGATGTCATGGAGGGCGACAAGAAAAACCCTTGGATTTCTTGAGTTTTTGTTGGCGATGAAGGGCCTTACATTAGCGTTTTTTCGCGAGTGATTCAATGTTGCACCCCACGGTAATTCGCCCCTCACATTGCCTCTATATGGATCAATCCTAAATATAAATACAAAAAAGAGAACATTACACAGTGTTTCGCACTACTCTTTATAAAATGAGGAACAGAAAAACATTTCATTGTTTGATGCAGGTTTCAACAACGTAGCACTGAAGTACATGTACATACGTATATCCGTACCTAACAAGCCTCCCAACAGATATGCATCTTATTCAGTGAGCCCTTTTTAGAGTGTAGTATCGCTTTCTAAATTTATGTTTACGAGACTTGTAGCTCTTTTGGCGAACACTTAGCACAAAGGGCAAGCAAAGATGCAAATTACGAATTAAACGTACCAAGTGCCAGCGTTTTCAAGTGCCACTTGATTTATGGGACTCTCGAACAAGGAAATGTATCGCTTATGTCGGGAAGCGCCGTGAAATGTCACTCGTGCTTCATCAGTTAATGTTGCGTCATGTTAAAACAAAATCCGTAGAATTTCATCAAGTAACAGGAACGTACTATCGCAAACTTTGATTCAAATTAATTTCATTTTAAGCAGGAGCGTATAAGAAGGAAAGTTTCTTCAATTTTACATTGAAAATTCGACCATCGGACTGATATGATACTGCGAACTAATATAGCAGTGCGTGATGAAGTAGAAACAGTTTACCGTATCTGACTAGCTTTCCTGACGAATCACTGTAACACGGTCTACGCATGAAGAGCTCACCCATATGGCAGCAACATAGATTTAAGCTAGAACGAAGAATTGTCTCATATTTTGAGTACCTTTTTTAACGAATTTCCGTCTTTTATTTCGTAAAAAGATCTCATTCCTACCAAGTTCTAGATCTTATAACGTTTTTTACTCCCCGAAAGTAACGATCCCTCGAAAGTAACCACACTCCGAAAGTACGAAGCTCCAAAGACTGCTAATTCCGAAGGTAACGTCGATCGTTACTTTCGCAAGTTTACGGTATCATACCACAATGCTTCGTAAAAGATTTATGCAACGTTTTCTTTCCTTTAACGATGACTTCGCACCGTTTTACGCGCACGGTTAAGGGCTACAAAAATCCGTTTAATTGTTCTCCCACGATACAAATTAAACAATGTGAAATGTCTGAACTTCTTTTACGCGTTACTCGTACAACTGCTTCTAATGAGTACAGCTGGACAACAATAAGAACACTTAGAAATGAGAGCGTGACTGGTGAGTAAAAACGGAAAAACAACTCCTTATTAGCTTGCATCTTGAGTCCTCATTTACAGTGTGTCATGTAAATGCTGTACGTATTTTACAATTTGCCCCTGAATTTTCACTATAGTATACATAGTAAGTTATAAAACAAATCTCAAAACACGCTTATGTACACACTTATAATAGCACTCACGCAATCTGGCGACCCGCACTCTCGAAAACCATGAGGGCGCAAACTGTCCTTTCCTCTCGGTAGATCTCCTCACGCCTCTTAGCTTCTTCCAAAGTCAGCACTTCTCCTTCATATTCACATATGACCTCGCACTTTTTAATGTCCCGCGAGGCGAAGGGGCATTTTCCCGCTTTTCTTACCGGGTCACTAGGCACATCGTGGAGCTTTAGAAATAACCATAATGTTCAGCATTCTGGCGACAGGTTAAATTTCCAAAAAGATAACATGAGTTAGCTGATAATATGCATAACTGCTTACCTCAATTGGTGGAGCAGGTTTGGGGTTGAGGGACATATAATGCTGAACTCTTTCAGCCATTATACGCCCCCCAAATTCAACGGCTGGCTCTCTCTTTGGACGCTGTAGGGCTATCCCCGTATACCCTCGAATGTTTCCACCATCTTCGGTAGTTGACGCTATTGGCCATAGCCTCTGCTGGCCATATACAAGAACCGCTTTCTTAAATTGCTGATAAACACAAGGTAAAAAACATACAATGTTTAAATGCTGATAATGGTTCGCTCAATTAACATTCATTTTTTCTTGATTGCTATCATTCTTAACGACTTAGGAAATTGAGTTAAAATCGGGCCTACAATTACACAGGGCGGACATATACCTTAAACCGTGGAACTACTTGTACAAAGGACGAAGTACGTCATCCGTAACGATCAGCTACAGTTGGACTCTGCTATTTCGAACTCTCTGATGAAAAGAAACCCCCAACGTTTAGCTTATTTCTAGTTAGTCATAGCTCCTAGTATCAACTAGACGCTTTGCTGCGTGTACCCAGGCAGTCGTTATACTGAGAAGCACTAGCTATATTGCAATTGAGCTAAATGTTCTGCATTTGAAGTTGTACGAAATGCAATCGAATTGATGTGCTTAAGCTATTCTGCTTTTTATTGCATTTCTTGGAATCGATTAATAGCTTATTACTCGTTTGCAGGTCTTTAGGGTGTGAAATGAGTCAAGGTGTTTATATCAGCCTATAAACGTTTCAGTCTATTTTCCTTAGCCTTAATCGTTGATATTTGCCTTTCTCAAGCAAGCGAGACAGTTTGAATTTCATAGATATGGCGGTGCGTGACATAGACCTACGAACGCGTTTGTCGAAATCATTTTAAGCCCATTCAGAAGTTAAAGTTTTAAGAAAAGTGCTTATGTAAATGCTTGTTTGTTCAGTACAGATAATCAGTCGCCTAGATAGCCAAAGTAAGTTCCAGATGTTTACACTATTTTCCGGCCGCAATATTGGCGTACTGCGGAGGTACCTCAACGTGGCGGCTCCATACTGGTCTCTGTAAATTTGTGCAAAATATTTCGACGAATATTTGAGCTTGGGAAGACGCACAGACTTAAAAATTAGAGGAGTGTCATCGTTATTAATCTCCTATAATATCACAATTTCTTGATTTAATCCACTAAATGGTTTTCGAATAAATTTTTTATTGCGTCAGGATTGCGTGACAGTGCAAGCCAAGAATTGTTTTGCTGGGGTCAACATACATTGGTTTCTTTCAGCTTAAATGTACAATAATTCGCTACATGAGTTTCACTCTTGTAAAGACACACAACTCTGTTACGAGAAAATAACGAGAGAATATCGTTTAGTTCGAGATTTTATCTTCATTATACTTTACGAAGTTTCTCAGAGCGTTTTACTTAGGTGTACTCGAACAGATACATTCGTAAACAAATTCTCTAACCTTTCTACTCTTGTTGCTCAGACGTTCTTGAGTTCGTGCTGGGATTCTGCTTGTTTCACGATCACATCTAAAAATACGATGACGCTTCTGAAGATGCATTTTATCAAGTTGAAGATTTGATAGCCCCGGTCGATGGTTCCTTTGGTATAAAATGATTCTTGATAAATTCACTCAAAATGTTCGCCCTTAAATTGGTCTCTCGTAAGGCTTGCAGACCGACCCGTTCCGAAAACGCTTAACGTCCTTTAGTGGTGGTCTACCTCGAACAATGTGTTCGTTTGTATGTGAATTCATCGCCCTAGAAATCATGGAATCCGTGCTAACGTTCCACGACGACAACTTCTGTAAATTCCATGTGCTGTACGCATGCACAAATGACGCATGCGCTTTAGAGGCCAGACGGCGATTTGTGACTGAACGTGGGAAGAAAAAAAAAAAAAAAAAAAAAACGGAGCCGAAATTTAAACCCAGGCCTCACTACCTGGGTAATAATATGTAAATAATAACCAGTCAAAAATAGTTCGTAACGCTTGTAATAAACATTTTCGTAAATCTTTCTCGCAGTAGTTGGATAGTAAGCTTATTGTATATTAGTGGTATAATATAAAATAGATCGATGTGCGGGTTCATGCTGTTATTGTATTTAAGTTTCTAACTCAATTATTTTTAATTATAAAGTGTAGATGTAAGACAACTCATTTGACTTTTTGAAGCGCTTAAGGTAATTCCTCTGAAATAAAAGTGACAATAGATTTTTGTTCAAACTTTGTCCACTGAATATTTGTCATATGATAACTTCAATTTTGAAATAAAAAAGGGGGGTGCCCATGCTCATTAAGGAGCAGTGAGGCACTGAAAATGCGCCATTTTGGCATTATTTAATGCTTATTTTAAGAACGCATTCCCAGTAATTGTAACATCTTTGTAAGCCCGGACTCATAAGAACACGCATTAAACTACAGTCAATACATTGTGTCGGACACAAATAAACGTTTAAGTTTGATTCAGACAGAAAGCTAAATCCTTGATTAAAAATTTGAACCAAATTTCTTGACGTAGTTACCGACTGCAAAATAGAAAAGACCACAGTGTATCTGCTATTTTTCTTATTTACTCAATTTTCAGCAATAGAAATTAGATCAGACTTTTCTCACGCAAAGTTTATGATTAGTCGATTACAACGACTGGAAAAAAAATTGGGGTGCCCATGCTCGTTGGTGAGCTAGAGCCATTTTTCAACTGACAGAGCTCAACATCAAGGCAAATCCGTCATGTTTTCAATATGCACGTGCACAAGCGCGCGCTAATGACGCCATAAATTATGCGCAGTAAGGATGCGCAATGCAAATGTGAGGAATGACCTTAATTTGCGTTAGCTAACCATCTGCAATATCAGCTCGTTTTGTGTGCGATATCGCAGCGTGTTCAAATGAAGAGAGGATTATTATTGGAGCATGTACACACAACTTATAAACAACAAAAGGTGATATCATGGTGAAATGAAGACCGAATCGTACCAAAAATAGTTACAACTTTAGGCTCGACAAAAATAAGGCCACCATAAATCGTCTGTGTAAACGGGCTTTAAATGAGCCTAAAGTTGAGGAGGTAATTGATAATTGGTAATTCTTTATTTATCGTGACAACTCCGCTTAGCTAAAAAGCTACTTTGCAGGAAGAACATTAAGGTAAAAGATTAAAGTACGATCACATTAGTTTTTCAGCGGTGATCTGATATATGTTTCAATGTTGATATAGTTTTCAATTGTATCATTGCAGTTGGAAATAAAAGGGATTGGTACGTCGCAGGTCAAGGGACACAAAAATCAATTCCAAAGAGCGGAAAGTTTGAAGTAACCGAGTTCGAATTAACCGTTGCTAAATGCCTAAAATAACACCAGGGCAGACCCAAGGGAAACAGATTACAGTTCGAAAAAATGGGAAGCACAGTTTTTTTTTTTTTCGGGTTTGCCTGGTAGGGATTAAGTTAAATTTGTAGGGTCCAACGGTAGTCACAATAGTTTAATGTAATCGGGTTCCAAGAATTTTAATACTTACCCTGTAAAAACTTCCCTTTTTCATGAGATACTGAGTTTGCCCGCGCGTACTGTCCTCTTCTGTCCACAATGAGACGACCCTGCAATATTCCTTAAAAGTTTCTTCAGAAGAAACAAAACTTGTCTCTTCTGCCAAAGCAACAGATTTAAGGATAAACTCTTGTAAGAACGGACATTTTGCTGCTCGTTTTTGTTAAAGCACAACTCTTCTAACGTTCGCAAATTTGGGCGGCATTTTTGCAGTGCTCCTACAGGTGTTTGTGAGCTGACGATCAAAGCGTTTCATTTATAGGTACTGAGATTTACCCATAAAAATCGTAGGAAACAACTGGTGCTGGCTGATTAGCCAATCAGAAACGCGAATCATGAATTTCACTAGTGAAGAAAAATCAGCAACTGAACCGAAACAATGAATTTTCACTAGTGATACTAGTAAAGATGCATACATGCCGTTGGTCTATCGTAGGGTGTTTTTTAGCCCAGAGAACAATAATTGCTATTTACTAAACTATAAACAACAAATCAAATTGCTGGAAAGCTACTCGAGGAAAACGATTTAATGCTTCGAGGACGGTAGAAGATTTCTGTATGGGATGAGGCCGGGGTGGGGTGGGAGAGGGGGGTTGTTTGCGCAACCTTGGCCAAAGTGGACGAAGCAATCAAAATGTACTTATTGACTGTCTGAGGCGTTTATTTAGGATAGTAGCAGCTTTATGGACCTATGAAACATTCAGTGAAAACATTGACCTGTAAGCTTTCTTTTTTTTAAAATGTTTTTTCCTGTTCGGTGTTTACCATACGAAGTAACATCAGAACTCGTGCAAAAAAGAATTCAAAGGCGACGCGTCAGGAGACATATCTAGCAAAACCCGTGAGAGCGCTCTCCGCTATTGTCACCTTCTAAAAGCAACTCAATTGGATCATTTCTAATTTTGAATTTCTTTGACTTTATTGTTCAGCTTCGATGGAACCACCTACGTTTACAAGTCGTTTTGTTTAATTTTTAATCTTGAAATATCCAAGTACCGATAAAATAAACAAATTACTAACGCAGCTGTTTCTAAATTGCTGTGAAGTTGCACACGGAAAGTCTCTATAAACATAAAGAGGAGAGCATTTTATTACTGGAATGTTAGTTACAATTCTTAACTTTGATTCCTGTAAACTGGAGGTATATTTCGTGACAAGGTCAATCAGTTGCCTTCGCCTCGTATTTCGTTGACGGCCCGTCAGGATTTTTCAGCTAAATTAATCTTATCAGGCTTCATCATAATTCAAACTCCGTCAGCAAATAAACGTGTCTACACACTTAGCCTAGTAAGTGTATAACAGCGAGGGTACTTGTACAACAGCGAAGTACATGCGTATAGATAATTTGTCTGCGTAAATATTCCGCGAGGTTGAAGATATTACAACCCGGCAAAGGTACCGACTTAGTGATGTCAGTCGAATGTGGGTCCTGCTAAATTTCTCAACTTCAGAAAGATTGTATCTATATTTAACACATTTTGGGATTTGGGTTTGAAGTTGAATGCATCAGTCTCTAATGATCAAGCTACAATAAATCAAAAACAGGAACAAGAAGTCCATTTCAATATAATTTTTATTCATTAAATGGCCTGTTGAACTTCTGTAGCGAGAATAGTTACATCGTATTTTAAGGAAGCGATTCTAGCCTCGCTTTCTCTTAAGTGAGACTGGCGTTGAGTTCTCAGCCGACAAATTTCATCTTCGGACCTTTGCCGCCAAGTTTTCCTCAATTGTTCCTTCAATTTATTGGAATTATTGTCGCAAATTTGACAGGTATCTTGTCTCGCTTTTCTAAAACTAAGCATTTCCTTCAATTCACTGTTAGATATGTTTCTGAATGACGAAAAACTTAAAACTGGACCTTTATTGTTTCGTCTTAAACTGGTTGTCTTTAAATCTGGGTTTTCGTTAAAGAACTCCGACCATATTTGACGCATGGACACTTTTGAGTCAAAATACTTCTTAGCATTGGTTCGTGACTTCCGGTAGTGGGATTCGCTTGCCTCGTATGACTATGAGCAAATAAAGTTTATCACCATGTTTTTCGCAAGGGGCAAAAATTTTCTTGGCGTTCTCTGGCCCCTCTGGTCGGGTTCTACGGAAGGATTATCCAGATGAATTTTTTTTCAGCAACACTTGTATCTTGCTTGATGACAATCCATAGCATTTTCTAAATGCGGTCCGACATACCTTTCCCAGTGGTGGTATGGTCTAATTTACCCTCCGTTTTCCTCCTACGGTTACTCTTATTTCCATGAGCTTGGAAAAGAGGTAATTCTGTTCATTGTATGGTTTTTGATAAACCGTGTTTCTTTGAGCTCGTATGATAATTCTTTATTT
>NW_028301564.1:13057500-13120000 GCF_042242905.1 Orbicella faveolata
CCATACAAAGTAGCCTCTTCACATCTTGCTTGCTTTCCGGGGTGGGCATCTCCTGAACCCCTTGGATCTTAGCTGGATCCGGCTTCAAGCCTTCTTCAGATATGACATGCCCCGTGAAGGAAACTTCGGAGAGGCGGAACTTGCACTTCTCCTTGTTTAGCTTGATACCTTTGCTCTTACAACGTTCTAAAAGGGTGATGAGCCGCTGGTCATGGTTTTCAATGGCTTCTGCTTTAGTTTCACCAACTCCATAGATCAAGATGTCATCAAAGATAGGCACAACCAACTGAAGTCCTGGCGAGGCAGTGTCGAGGCGTCGCTGGAACTCTTCAGGTGCGGGGGAAATAACGAATGGCATTCGGGTCCAGTTAACAGAAGAATTGCCCTTAAGCTGAAGTGCCGACGGCAGCGGTAAATTCGATGCAACATGGATGACTTGAGGTTGTGCTGGCGGTACATCTTCATGATCAGACATGTTACAACACTTAGAACTCTCGATTTCTTCGGAAGAAATGCAAGCAGAGTTAAGGATTCGCCGATTCTGACACCATGTAACGTTGTTCGTAGGTAGAACAGAGAAGAATCGACCAGAACTGGAGATACAAAACTGCTGTGTTTAATCTCCACTCTCGACTACAGCTGACAAGTCAAAAACGGAAAGCATGGTCTGAACCGTTACCATGGCAATGTCAGTCATGAAACTTAGACGGGAAGTGAATCAATCAATATGGATATCGTTACAGCCTGACGTGACCGAACGAATGTACGAGCATTGTCCAGTTTGTTTACATTCCTGACACGTCGGTTGGCTGTCAAAACTTGCGAAATAGAACAGTCGGGAATCAGCCGTCAGAGAACACGCCCACCTATTTAACTCAGGCGAACACGTCCCTTATTTTCATCGCAAATATTCCGGAAAATATTACTTCCTTAATTAAAACCAAATTCATGTTTTGAAAAATAAATCTCCAACGAACTCGAAGGCAAAGGTATTATAATTACACATTACACGAGGCTTGAATTACTTTGGCAGCCTCTGGAGTGGACCAGCAGCCTGCAGTGAATATTTTTTTTCTTCTAACCACCAACGGTTTCTTCAATTCTGTCGCCGATTTGCAGGAGATAAGTTTGAAATACACTACAAAGTAGTACACCACATTAATTATTAAATACTTCCCTCCACGGACATTTAATAAAGTTCTTTATTATATGGATGAACATGAACTAGTCCGCGATGAAAAACAAAAACTTCGTGAGCAGTCGATCTGCAGTCCATATTTTGAACATGGACCGCTGAGATGGACCGCCCACGAACTAATTACGGCAAATTACGTTTTTAATTCATTCCGCAAAATAAAGAGCTTTTTTTAAGAAGAAATCTTGTTACCTTCATGCCACAAAAGCGACGCGAGAAGCGTAAATAATTAAATGTTTACCTTTCACGCGCTCGTTACCGGGAATGCATACTCGGAGACGCATACTTGGAGAGGTGCATCAATTTATCAGTCCGATATTACATAGAAGCAAATCAGATAAAGTAGACTGTTCAACAGCCTCTCTATTTACGCACGCGAAAGAAAACGCGAGCGCGAAATAAAAAGCGAGATCCCTTAGTTCAAGTCGATTTTATGCGCGAGGTCGACGATCGAATAAAAATACGTGAAAATAAAGAGCCGTGAACAGTCTAAGATAAATACAAAACTTTTATATAGCAATCTTATACAACGAAATCCAAAGTGCTTAACACCCAAGAAATTTATCAAAACCATCTCCATACAGATAAACTATTTTGAGTGTTGTTTCTGACTATGGTTTGCCTGTGACTTTTCGCTCATACGCGGGAAAGACCGCGCGCAGGACTGGAAATTGGCGAACCTGATAGCATCTGATTGTAAGTTCGTGGCGGTCAAATTAAATCGTGCTATGAAATGATATTTTTCGATGGTTTCACAAAGGTAACCACCTGAACGACGGCCATAATTCCATTCTATAAAGCTACACGGAATAGACTGACTTCAGGCGTAGATTATAAGCTCCCGTTTTAGCTCTGCTGGGATACCTGGACTGAGCGGTAAGTTTGCTTGCAATCTAATAATTTTTAGCTTATCTGAGTTATCGGCTTATGTTTTAGCAAAGAACTGGGTTAAAGCCTGGCGAAATTTCCTCCACTACAGAGTAATAACATCCTGGAATATAATTTTCAGCCTAAATGTGCTAAATGCAAGGCGAACCGAAGTGGAAAAACCGCGAATCTTTACTACCGAAGCCCGAAGCCTGCAAAATTGTTGTCAAATGAGTCAGAGCTGTCGCCGATGAAATACTTCTTTAACCAGGTTCTTTGTCTAAAGTTACAGAAAGCAGGAATGGCCATCATCCGATTGTAGCTGTTGCAGAGAATGGCAAACCTCAAAATGTGAGTTTGACCGTTGAATAGCAGTGACACATGCTAAGTTGTTACCGTTGAAACGAATTATTCCTAAGGGTACAGTTGAACCTTTATTTTCGAATATAGTTTCCTGTGTGTTCGCTATATAAAGCTAAGTTGTGAAAAACGGCCTTCGTAGCTTTCCTCGGCATAATGCTCTTAGGGTGACATATTATTATGATTTTAAAAGATAAAATAAGTTGTCAGTACTGCTGATTTATGTGAGTTTCAATCCTTCGTCAGCTAAGAATGAACAGAATGAAGTCGTGAAATACTGGCCAAGCTTATTTTGGCCGGTCTATTTTCTACAAGTTTATGACTAGAAATAAATAGATAATAGATAATAAATAGATAAATGTATACCCTCTTGATTTAAAAGACCCTTTAAGCAATCTCCCGTTCGTTTTGCTATTCATTGACCCGGCCTAGTAATTGGGCAACTATAATAAGCAAAGTTTAAATTTAACCTTAAATACGGGTTATTCCACGATCACGGACGTTACATTTGTACGAATATGGCAAGAGAAAAAGCATTAAAAAAGATACAAAAAAAAATCATTCCCTTTGACTTAAATTCTTTATGACAGATAGGGAAGAGTTGCATGTTTAGTTGAGAACCCGTCAAATTGACTCTTTTCCAAAAAAATATATTGAAGCTTAAATAAATGGAGGTTTCGTGGACGTTTAACAGCTGAGTCAACCATGTTCTCAAGTGCAAATCTTAAACCGTAATTTCCTGTGAATTGTGAAAACATAAAAACCATTGATATTGTTTGTTTACGTATAAGGTAACACTTAAATTATGTACTGATAAATTTTTCTTTCAATTGGTGCTTTTTATTTGATAATAAAATATTGTCATGGACGTCACATTCCAGATCATGGACTTAATACAGTGTTTCAAAAAGAAAATGAAATTAATGATGTTGAAAATATAATTTCTCTGTTCCTTCTTGACTTTTCCCACATTTATTAGAAAACTGGCCAAATGAAGCAAATATCAATCGGTTCAAGCAGCTTGTAAAGACATACAATGTTATGTTTAGCTTTTTATTGATATCTGGTTAGCTATTTTATTTGAAATTGTACCATGGTACATCTACGTCTTTTAAGATTAATTTTAATTTAATTTTTATGATGTAAACCATACTTAAAAATTTCATGGAAAGCTGCACTATTAAATTTTGTAATATTAGGGCCTGGTTACAAGGAGAGAGGGTTACCCTAGAAGGCAGGTTACCCTAACACTCACATATTTCCTCTTTTTTTCTTCATCATGTTTACAAGGCAGCTAGGGTAAACCCAGTAGGTGGGTTACCCTATCTGCATGCTAGGGTTACCCTGGCAGGCGGGTTAACTTTTTCCCTCTTTAAACACTCCAGGTAGGGTTAACCCGCCTACACCGATTAACTTTCTAATTGTTTCCAGGCCCTTTGAGTATAACCGTGCATTAAGTTCTCCCGGGTTGTAGGGTTACCCAGCCTGTAAAATTTTGTTTGTAAACCCGGGCTATCTTTGCCTTCCAGTGAGGGTTAACCTGCTTGCTAGGGCAACCCTCCCTCCTTGTAAACAGGCCCTTACTATTATTGTTATTATTATTAATTAAAGATTCGCACAGCTATTGATGATATTGAAGCTGGTTTCGTCATTGGCTCCAGTCAACAACAAGTTGCCTAGGGAAGCCAAGAAACACCCCTTGTTTGCTTTTTCTCTTTTTTCTACATCTCCAGCATTATTATTATTATTATTATTATTATTATTATCATTATTAAAGAAAAAGTTTTTCTTAAAAAACTACATTGTTTCAAGCTCTTTTTGAACATAGCTAATTTGATCTAGAATGGATAATAAGTTACTAGGTACTTTGTTGAGAGTATGTTTGCATGGTTTCAGACTAATAACCTTTGTTCAGTTCCAAATTCTTAAACTTAAGAGACAAACACAAGTCTTATATTCAATGACATTGAATTTTAACCACAGAGCTATAATGACCATTTGTTGTGTTCCCTTCAAAAGAGGAAGAAAACTTACACTAATTACTGTGATGATCCATCATGTCTTCATACTTTGACATTTTGTTGACTATTACATATATATTATTGTGTTGTTGCTATTATTATTATTATTCTACTTATCATCATCATTATTATTATCATTATTATTATTATTATTATTAATTCAATGGTAATGGCTTGAGTTCTAAGTCCTAATTTTTTGTTGAGCAAAAAACTAACTTTTAGAACCAAGCTTTTTGGGCAATTATTACGAAGCCTCTTGCATTTACTGTTGTTCATGATATATCACATCCATGAATGTAACATTCATGACAAATTTAACGGCAAGTTTTTTGAGTGACCTTTTGAAACTGATAACTTTTGTTGCCACAGATGTATGTTACTTGGTCACATAATAATAAAAAAAAACTTCTATTATGTTATTTTTTATATCAGGCTTAGATACAAACCACGAGAAAAGACAAATTGCTCTAAATTACAGGGAATAATTTACTTGACTTCCATGACAAAATTTTTGGCAGTTACACATTTCTTTAGGAATAGGTAAGATGAAAATAATTTGGTTTTTAATGGAAAACTTTGGTTCTAACCAGGACATTTAATATTACATTTGATCTGAACTAAACTCAGTTGTTTGACTTATGGTTAAAAAATTATTGCATCACTAACGCCAAAATATAAGGAGTCTATTAGTAGTCCCTTAGTTTGGGGAGGCTCCCCCCCCCCCCCCCAGCCCCTCAGTGATGCATGATGATTTTTAAAACAGCAGTCCTTGTGCATTTTGGCTATGTACTTAAAATCCTAGAATAGTTTATATTTAAAATGGTCCTTTCCTTTGTTCTCATGTGGAATGGGCCATACATAGAAGAAACTTTAATAGAAGCAGCAAAAACAAACAAAATAAACTTCAGGGTAAAAGAAGACTGAGAAACACTCATCCTTTGTATTTCAAGTTCAAAACACACATTTAAACTTGTTAATTTTATAATGATAGCATTAATTTCCAGCTAAGAAAATACATTCCGTGTTGCACTGTGCACCTGTTCATATATTAAAACCGCTCATTTTCTATGTAGGACAGCCTTGGCCAGCAATGCCCTGCAGTCTTAGGGGCTGGCAGCCAGCCAGCCAGACACAAGCAAGGTGGGTTAGTAGGCTGTGGGTTGACAGAGCGCCTGTGGTTGATCGAGTGAAAAAGCCTGTGTATTTTCTTGGAAAAGTGTCAGGGTGGTTGTGATGAAATTAGCACGGTTTTCATAAATCCAGACATATATATATATATATTGAAAATAGAAACTAGTGCCAGTCCCAACCGTGCGTTTAATCCCTAAAACTTGGAAGAATAGAGGAAGAATTGCGATATTTCTTATGGATCAGAAATAACTTAGTCTTCTTTATAACCTTAACTATGGAATTACTGTTTACACGTAAAGAGGAAAGCTACTGTAGAAAGTCTTAATATGGTTTTATCACGCCCGTACGCAGCATTAAACACATGGACATTCTTGCTCTATTGACACTGATTTGAATTTTTGTATTTACATTAGATTTTAAGTTTTAGGGTTTTTTCTATTCTGTTCACGTGACTGGTCAAATATGGCCGTGATTTAAAACTTTTGCAGGAATCTTCATTGGACTGAAACCTGTGCAATGAGCTTATCCCTAAAAGGTGTGGTTTTGAAAATATGACGGTGAGAAACCTTGGTTAGCAACAAATTCATGACCGATTGGTAGTTAAGAAGGATCCTCCTTAATCGGGCTTTGAACAACCCAGCCAAGGAGTTCCGCTTTTAGACTTCTATTTGCTGGTTTTTAGTGTCACGCAATTCAAAATAGTTCAAAATAATAATTAAAAAAAAAAACAAAAAAACAAACAAAACCGGTCAATAGATAAAGTCCAGAATCTGGGAAATGAAAGAAGGTAAATATGCAAAGACTCTCGCCAAAATTCTGGTCACGGCAATTTTCCTTATGCGAGACATGCGGAGAACCTTTTTACCCAAATTTACAGCGATTTGTATAGAGACGCCATGCTGGTGCCCATCCGTATGGGCACCAACATGGCGACCGGAAACCAACAGAAACATCTGTCACTGAGTTTTGTTACAAAACCGTGAATTTATCTCTCGAAAAACTCTAAAACATTAAAATAATACTTTTTCTAAGACATAAACTGTTCAGATAGCCATGTCAGGTTAACTTGTTGTAAACTGGGCCGGGTTATTCGGAAGCCGGTTATCGCTACCAGGATTAAAAGGTAACCGAGGTGTATTTTTTTTTTTTTTTTTTATTGTAGACAAAAGTTTTTCCACTGCTTTTGTCAGTTGTGAGATCAGGTTCAAACTCAAAACAGAAGGCCAAAGAACAACCTCGTTCCCTCTCTTGGGGGTGGGGCCCCAGGAAAGGGAAAAGCCCTGGAAACGAGGTTGGGTCAAAAAATATACAGAAAACCTCGGCGCAAAGTTACAAAACTCAAATGAAATGTCTCATAGCAAAGGTAAGATACATGAAACCGGGTTTTGTATAGTGGAAACATCTATTAAGAACTCAGATATCCAGGAGTAACATAGTTATAGCTCTCAACTAACAGAGAGCTTCTAAGCTTTCAATGCTTAAAAGCAGTTCTTTCAGTTGGCTCTTATCTCTTACCCCAATTAGGCCAAGTTCCGCTGTTCTTGAAAAATCATACTGATATACAAATTGACCGAACATTTGTTAGATGTGACTCTGTATGCTCGGATTCTTTGTACACTGCAACTTTAGCTTGAAATTTATCACTAATTTGACTTTTTTATTACGTTTCTGTTGGTCGTGATTAAAGCATAACGCAAGAATAACCAGATAGCAGTGACTTAGCTCTTTCAAGTGGAATAGTCTTCACTTATACAGATCACAATATACCTGGTGCAGAACAGCCATGTAACTCTAGTCTGAGACAAGAAAGAACAGGATCGGAGGGACCCAACATCAATGAAACCGGTTCCTTTGGATAGATTCGGATCTTTTGTGTTGTGATTGCAGGATCAAGCTTGTTTGTATTTAAGGCACGAGTATTTCTGTTGCCTGCAAGTTCCTGTGGATGATAATAAAAAACAAACAAACAAACGAACAAACTAAAACAAAACAAGGAAAGACTACTGTGAAGCGAGAAAGAAATATTTTATTTGATAACATCATTTTCTCTTTTAACGATAGGCCTTTCCACAAATATCTCATTAAATCGTTTAAATATATTATCGGAAATTCTCAAAAAAATAAATAAATTCTACATATCAGAAAAAAAATTCTGAAGATTTCAAAAAACCTTCTAAATATCTCGTACTTTGGTCGGAAAAATACACCGATTTCAATCGCTTAGGCCAGAATTTTCAAAATTTACATTGCAGCGCATCAAGGGTCGAGGACGAAAATTCAGCCACTTCGATGTTACCAGCACCCGCCATTTTGGAAAATTGCGGCATTAGCGTTTTTAGTGATGGAATATAGTTTTAAAGTGGGACATGGTTGAAATGGATCATTTCTTGCACAGAACTGCGTACTGTTTCAAGAAAATAGCGAAGAAAACACAGCGCTAAGCCATAAAAGCTATGATAATTCTAAATATCCTTAAATTTTCTAAGTAGCTTGGAAACTCCTAAATTATCCGGAAATTTGTGGAAAGGCCTAGTTATCGAATCAAAAGGTAGTCTATACCTCCTTGTATGGTTTCCATCTTCCTTTCTCCAAGTACTTAACTTCGTATGTTCTTGCCCAGCTGAGATCGGAAGAACTTCCTTGAGTTGTTATGGCCGTTATTAACTTCTGCTCGTCCAATAGAATTTCTATGTATGGTGATGTATCTTTGGGCGCTGAGCACCAAGCATTAACGTCGTCGACCCTTACAAACCAAGGAGTGTGATCGTCGCTTTTTGCAGAGGACGCTGTGATGCTTTCATCTAGAATTCTTCCACTCTCCATTACGAGTTTGTTGTTACAATTATCTACGAACACAGGTTTCAAACAAAACCATGCGAAAAAATATTTTCGCTTTAATAAATAATGTGAAAAAGAAGTGACTTAGAAGAACATTTGACGATAAGAAATTGCGACAGAACATTTCTTAAAAGCATTCTATGATTTAAAAAGCTGAATTGAAAATCTACGACGTTTCCAAGTTACCGTCACGTCAAAGAATAAGTGATAAATATTTACAAAAATTACAAGTTAAACACAAAGTTTCTCACGTATTGAGTGCGTTTGGATCTTCAAATTAGGTTTGAATTTCTTGATGTAAAGCATATCAAACACTAAACAATCAAATTTGCCATGGTACTTTGCAAGAATCTTGAAATGGCTCTCATTCAAAAGATCGCTCCTACCGTGCGCTTCATGAAGATGTTTGGCGATTGCCGAATTTTTGTGTTCAGCAACACGCTTGGAAAAGGTGTCGGCCTGTGTAGCCGACATAATCTGCTTCGCACAGATCACATACAAAATCACAAACAACGCATTGCTGATTGACAAATTGACGGCTTGGCTTCTTTAGGTTTAAGATCTTGTTCTAATTTCTTGCTTATAAAAACTGGCTGCGAAATGGGGCCAATCTTATGACTAAAGATGACACAACTGCTTCCGAACGGCATGAGCAGAAACTTGATCTTTGAAAGGTAGACTAATTCTGACTATGTTGCCCTCGTCAGTATTATTTTCTTTTCACTATGCTTACGGAAGGGTTTCGAGAGTCAAAACTGGAAATAACAGAATCTGTAAGACTCTACGGGTAATCAAGACGGCTAAAAATGGAGCTCAATTTGGCGCATTCTTCATTAAAAGTCTCTGTTGTGGAAGATAGAGCATAAGCGTGATGTAGCATTGTCTTTAATAAAGAGTCTTCATAGCGTTTATCAGTATGACTATGGAAATGCAAGACCAAGCCAGTATTATTTGACTTTCTATAGACTTGAGTTTCGAGTTTCTTTCCATTCTTGATGATTACAAAGCCGATGAAAGGGATCCTATCATCTACAGGAGGCTTCATCTTGAACGTTAGACTAGGATGTAGATGTTAGGCATTCTTGCAAGAGTATCATCAACGTATCTTCTGCATCGATAAGACATCAAGCCATCGCGTTTGAGTTTCTCTTCGAAGTGGCACATAAAGACGTTCGCCAAAAGGGAGCCAAGAGGGGAGCCCATAGCGACTCCATCGGTCTGTTCGTACAACTGACCATCGAACTGAAAATGGCAATGACGTTACGGTAACGTCGAAAGGTCGTCGATTTTTGCTTTTAAATCTTAGAATGCCTTTAAGAAATGTTCTGTTGCAATTTTTTATAGTCATATGTTTTTCTAAGTCACTTCTTTTTCGTATACTCAAGATCAATAAAGTTCCACTACACTTTTTCAGACGTCTTGAAAAGTGTAACAAGTGCCTCACCAATTGTCAAGGTGCCATTGAATTTTACGTTTATGTTGGAACTTTGGTGTAACACCAACCTGAACGTAGAAAACCACGCAAATGGAAGAAGTCCTCGCAAAATAATTAAAAGGATGTATTGGGGGAAGAACTAAGATTTAAACTCTGGCAGCTCAAACATCTTAGAGAAGAAATTCAAAACGCCTACAAAGATCTCAGTGCTCATTTCTTCGCTTTGTCACACTCTTCGTAACAAACAGTACGACGTAATGTTGAAATGCCATGTCAACAAGCTCTCACGCTTAATATCAAAGAAGTTCGATATCCACGAGCACATTAAACAACATGTCCTCATATCGCCTTTCTTTCCTCGGGAAACTTATCATCTGCAGGGGTTTGAAGTTTTCTTTACCTCAGAACGTTTCACCCATTGACCTTCAAGCCAGCTTTGAGAGGACGTATTGGAAAATAGAGCCATTATTGGAAGAAAATGATAAGGAGCTGCCGGCTAGCTCAACGCTACGCTCAGCGTATTCAGCGTAGCAGCCCCAATCCCCCCATCCACCCAAGATTCTCGTTAAAACCCTGAATGGTTTAAAGAAACGCGACGACATCGTTATTACCAAACCAGATAAAGGCTCGAGAGTCGTTGTGATGGATAAAACTGAGTACATTCCCCCTTTAAGGGCTGCCTCAGTTGGCAACACTTCCAAATTTCATCCCCTTGATAACAGGTTACCTAAAACTCGTGGGAGAACACCTAAACACTTCCACCCGCTTCTTCAGAAAAAGAAAGAGTTGCGCACAACGCTACATGAAATATTGCCTTAGGAAATTGCAAATACACTCTCTCCAAAAAGTTCCAGGATTGCACATCTCTACGGCCTTCCTAAGTCTCACAAAGCCACGTTAAGTATGAGGCCTATTTTATATGCTACCGGAACGTATAATTACAAGCTCGCCAAGTGGCTTGAACGAAAGCTGAAACCACTTTCCATAAACGAGTACACGATTATCGATGCCTTTGATTTTGCTGATGAACTTCTTAACCTTTCTGTTAATGAAGCTGATACACTGGTCTCCTATGACGTTACAGCTCTCTTCACCAATGTGCCGTTGGATGAGACTATCAACACCTTGGTCAACAAAGCCTTCACGGATGATTGGTTTAACAAAACCTATGGTCTTAATACATCAGTCAATTCCAGCAGTGCCCATCCCCCCCCCCCCCCGGGCAACCGCGGGGCATTTGCTCACGTTTTCAGTCCCGGGGGTGGGGCATCCGCAATTTTATTGCGGCCCGGGAACTGGGCATTTGCGTACCCCGGGGCGACCTCCGGGCATTCGACACACGTGTTTTGGAAAGTGCCATGGATGAGTTCATCGGGAAAGACGAAGCGTTTGTTGAACAATGGCTTGTCCGTCAGGGACTAGAGAAGCTTGCAGATGTTTTTAAAGGTATGTTTTCTCAATTTTAGATATTTCTTCATTACTTGTAAGCATATAAATATAAGCGACAAGGTGAACTATATTCTGTTTATCACAAAACAATCACTGACGTGAACACGACTATTCTTTTCACATTCAAAACTGGCCTAGCATTTTTTAAATTCATGAAAGTGGAGTTAAAATACTTAAGGTTTGCGAATTCAAATGATGCGATCTTCAAGACAGATCTTGCGAGCTTAAAATGCAATGCATCATCATTTAAAATGTCTTGATTCTCCACAGAAAAAGTAGCCTGCGAATACAGGCGCCTATCATCGCTCGCGGCTGGGGACACGTCCGCCGCAATCCCAGCTATCCTCTAACAAACTGTTAAAAACAAATGTAAAGAAATGAATATAATCAGAATCAACTAACACGTACTGTTGTCCTTGAAGTCTTACCGTTGCATTAAAATACTGAACGGTTGACCGTTTTATTCATTGATTAATTAAAAAACTGCGGAGGTGTTGGAAGGCGACGATCCCGCGGGCGGGGCATTTGCCCTCTCTCTTCGTCCCCACCCTGGGGCATTTAGACAGCTTATGTGTCCCCACCCAGGGAATTTGCCCATTTTTTGGAAAAAAATACTAATGCCCGGGGGTTAGCCCGCGGGGGGGGGGGGGGGATGGGCACTGCTGGAATTGACTGATGTATAACCTGCCACAAGATCAGCTTGTTAAGTTACTTGAAATTTCAGTTCGATGGTCAGTTGTACGAACAAACAGACGGAGTGGCTATGGGCTCCCCTCTTGGCCCCCTTTTGGCGAACGTCTTCATGTGCCACCTCGAATAGAAACTCAAACGCGATGGCTTGATGCCTCATCTGTACAGAAGATACGTTGATGATCCTCTTGCAAGAATGCTTAACAATGATGCTGCCAATATGTTTCTTACCGTCCTGAATGGCCTACTCGTACGTCCCAGTCTAACGTTCACGATGGAGCTTCCTGTAGATGATAGATTCCCTTTCATCAGTATTGAAATCATCAAGAATGGAAAGAAACCCGAAACTCAAGTCTACGGATAGTCAACCAATGCTGGCTTGGTCTTGCATTTTCATAGTCATACTGATAAATGCTATGAAGACTCTTTATTAAAGACAATGCTACATCGGGTTTATGCTCTACTCTCCACAACAGAGACTTTTAATGAAGAATATATATTTTGTAACGTTTCGCTAATTACACTGGAGTATGTTCACTATGTATGGTTCGTGTTAACTGTAGAAGTATTTTAGGTGTGAATCCCTAAGGGGCTAGTAGGCTATTTAAGAATTTGTAAGTTATGCAAGAGCCACTCGAAAGCATCTCTTTCAACTTTGCTTTTGCTGTTATGTCGTCGGATACTGAACGAGCGAGCGTTCCCGCTTCGATCGCGCAATCCTTCACTAAGGGAGATCCTTTTCATGAGACTGCTTCACGAACATTGTTTCCTCGTCTTTTGGACGTTAAGTTTGATCAGAAGTTCGCTGCATTCAAACGCGATCTCGACGAGAAACAAGCTGCCACTCAGTCTCAACTGTAGAGGCTAAAAACGGTGTCCAAGGATTCGAGTTCTTTTAACTCTAAAGTACAATACGAGTTCAGCAACTCTCTGCTGGATGCAACAGACGGGACCAGCAAGACCATCTCAAAAGGAAACCTTTCAGCAGCCAAGTTATTTCGTTCCGCGGACAAGAACCCCGCTGCTTGGGCAGCAGTGCAAGTACGAATCGGACGAACTCGCCGAAGATTCAGAGGAAGAGAAAAAGCTCTTATCAGCCGAAATACGAACGCTAGCTAAGATCCGGGAGAAAAAGCGGAAAAATGCGTCTAGCTGGCCAACTCTACAGCTACCCGCTCAACATCCACTGAAGCTCCATCCACTCATGGCCTGTCCAATTATATTTCTTCTAATCAGCCTTTTTGTTTTTTTCGCATGCATTCCTTTCGTGGACGTCAGCCTCAACTAGCAGACAAGAGTTTCAGATGCGGCCAAAGAAGCCACTGAGCAAATCCATCTTCCTACCGAAGCCGTTTTAGAGGAGCCGCTGCAGCCCCTCCAAGCGGTAAAAATGCATACTTATGGCAAATACCAAGCTGCATTGAAGAGAATGGGATAAGATGAGTATATAATTTATTCAATTTAATCAAATGATTGGGAGACTTTGACCCAGTTGAACTTATTGATAATTTTGTTGAACCGTGTGATTCAAGGTTTTTGGAAGTCTTGAAAAGACAATTTTCTCTAAGGGGCTGAAAAATTTCTGTAGCTGTTCATTCATCGTTCGCGTAAATTTTGGATATGTCAATTGCGTCCATTACTTTTGACTTTGTCATGGCAACCGCAAACTTCTTATAGGTCTAGACAAAGATCAACTTTTTTGACATTCTGTATTTTTTTTTTCAGCTTTGTTCATCATTTTGCTGAACTTCACCAAATTGTACATTTCATAAGCATTCTGGCTTCATAAGCATTCTAGATTATTTTTTGACTTTTTTAAGAAAATAGTAAAATCCAAGATGGCGGGTCAAATGACGTCATGCGACGTCAGAGCCAAAAATTCTGTCATTATTTTATAGAGCAGGCTCAGGGTTTTCTATTCAATGAATGTAAATTTATTTTCTGTGCCATAATAGAACGAAAACCCAAGGAGGGGGTTTCATCCTCCTTGTACCACGATGGGAGTATTAGTCCGAGGGTTAGCGATTGTACTAGCCCTGATGACTGAATGAGTGAGTAAAAGACTGATTATCAGGACGGAACGCATTATATTTAAGTTAAAGGCAACCTTAAGGTTAATGTAGAGTTTTGAAATCATAAAGGTGCTTCTTGCTTTATTCGCGATACTATTTTTGATGGGTATCAGATTCTCTTTATTTACATTCTACCCTCAGCTCAGTTTTCTAATAATCACTCAGCCATCCAGTCCAGTACAGTGATTTGTCGAGCAGCCTATTTCTGATCTTCTGGCCACAGGTTCAGTGGTCGAGTGCGCGTGTGCTCCTGCTGTTGTTAACCCGTTGTCAGTTTCCATACAGTTGGAGTTCTGGAAGAACAATGTTTCTTATCTCAATTCCAGTGTTTTGCAGACGTTGCTCGCGGACTATCTCGTATTGTATACTCGGATGTTAGCGCTATTGGATTGGCTGCTTTCATTGCCATTGGTAACTGCCTGTTTTTGCGCAAAAACTGAGATTCTATGTAGACGTATACCAGATTTAGTACCGCGTGGAGAGAACTCCACTCTGTTCGTTTTGCTTTGAAAAGTTTGCCCATCTTCTTTCAGGGTGCTCTGTTAAGTGGTTTACAGACAACCAAACTGTACCTTTTATCGTCGATTCTGGTAGTATGAAACTGTGTTCGCTTCAATTCGCCGGTGATATGTTTGATACCGCCAAGAAAGTAATATCAAAATCGAGGCTGAGTTGATACCTCGTTCAGCTGATTACTTATGCAAGATCGTCGGTTGATGACTGGTCAGTTAAAGATAGCTATTTTCATGAAGTAACCTCTTATTTGGGTCCTTTGCTATTGATTACTTTCCCAGTTAAAAAAAAAAAAAAAAAATTCAAGTTTTCCCAGTTTCTATTCGAATATTCCCTAGCATTTAGTTGGCTAGGAGAAACCTGTTGGCTAGTGCCACCTGTTTTCGTTAGTTAAAAATGTCTTCCGCCACATATGTTTTTGTTAATAGAACTGGTTACTCTTTATTGGCCTTTCAGCTCCCTTTTGGCCTTTAATTTTTGGTGGATCGTAGGTGGGGTTTCAGATCTTTTGTTATTGATTTTCTCTTGAGAACGGTAAAGATGTTTATCTCCATGGGGCAAATGATAGTTTCCTTTTGGCTCGGAGAATTTTAGTAGCTTGTCGGCGCTGTACAGTCTAATGTCCAGTAGAATCTGTCTATGGAGAAGTCATGCCGCGTGGTCACGATTAAGCTGTTTTAGGCCGTTGGGCCATGTCATCTTTGTGCGGGACTGCCCGTTTATCATGTGTTGATCTTAAATGATTGCACTGTTTTAGGCCATTGGGCCATGTAATTTTTGTGCGGGACTGCCCGTTTATCGTGGGTTGATCTTAGGTGATTGCACTGTTTTAGGCCGTTGGACCATGTCATCTTTGTGCGGGACTGCCCGTTTATCACGTGTTGATCTTAGGTGATTACACTGTTTTAGGCCGTTGAGCCATGCCGTTTTTGTGCAGGACTGCCAGTATATAGTGTGCTGAATGCAAGATTTAGGCCTCTGGGCCTTCCTTATGTTCTGATCTGCGTGTTGTTGCATTTTTGTTTTTTCTAATTGTTCTCACATTTCTTTTGTTATCTTTCAAGTCTACAAAGGGATGAGTGTTTACTTCAAAGGTTGCCCACTCAAGAGATCCAGACGGCTTCGCAAGTCGACGGAAGGTCTTCCCTTGCGTCCCTCTAAAGCAAAGGCCCCTTCAACAACAGAGCGTTATTCAAGTGACTTTCAAACATTTAGAGAATGGTCTTCGCGCTTTGAGGAAGTCGCTTGTTTGCCGTCTGATGAGACGTCAGTTGCTCCTTATTTGGAGTATTTTGCTGCAGCAGAGTTCCCTCTACTCCACACTTAAGTCTGCCTGTTATGGCATAAATTGGCACACCATCGGTATGGCTTTCCGATTTGCGATTTGACTTGAAGTGTTCTCGAGGCGGCTAAAATTGAGCTTGCAAAACCTGTTTCCATAAAAAGGGGGGCGCTGTTACTCCCGAGATGATTTTGAGGATATATAATAGGTTTGCGGACCCCCAGGCTAATCCTTCTAATCTTCGCTTAACTGCAATTTGCGTGACTGCCTAACGGCTTTTCTCCGCCGCAACGAGTTAGCTAGCCTTCGTTGTTGTGACGTTAGTTTTTGCGATACATTTGTCAGAATTTATGCATGTGAGAGCAAATCAGATGTTTATTATATGTAATTTTTAGTTTTAATTTTATGAATTTATTTTCTCGAAGATATAGCATATTTTGCTCTCAAAAACTTCGTAGTAAAATAAAGTTTTAGACTTGGCATGCGTGTGCGGAACTAGGATATCTTATACACTTGTTTGATCTACATAGCTTAAGAACAGGGGCCGCTAAGGAGCAGGTATCAGCAATCTACACTTTTTATGTCACGGCAGATGGAAGACTGATCGAGCCAAGGACGGCTAGCTTCTTACGGCTATATTAAGATAAGTTAGAATCTTTACTTTCAGTGTCTTGAAGTTTGCACACTTAGATTCCTTTGTTCTCTTTCTTTATTTTCGAAAGCGGGCATCAATAAACGAGATGCCCGCCCCTGATGCTGTGTTTGTGTTTATTAAGATTAGTTACAAAATATTTTATAATCGTTTCAGGGTGATTAGAGTATAAATATATTTTGTAACGTTTCGCTAATTACACTGGAGTATGTTCACTATGTATGGTTCGTGTTAACTGTAGAAGTATTTTAGGCGTGAATCCCTAAGGGGCTAGTAGGCTATTTAAGAATTTGTAAGTTATGCAAGAGCCACTCGAAGGCATCTCTTTCAACTTTGCTTTTTAATTTTTCTGTTTATTCACTGCTGTATTTTCTTTATGATGATGTAACGCTCGCTGTATCCTCCATCAATAAACGAGATGCCCGCCCCTGATGCTGTGTTTGTGTTTATTAAGATTAGTTACAAAATATTTTATAATCGTTTCAGGGTGATTAGAGTATAAGCACCAAATTGCGCTCCATGTTTAGCCGTCTTGATTACCCGTGGAGTCTTATAGATTCTGTTATTTGCGATTTTGATTTTCGAAACCCTTCAGTAAGCATAGTAGAGAGAAATACTGACGAGGGCAACATAGTCAGAATTAGCGAGTCTACCTTTCAAAGATCAAGTTTCTGCTAATGCCGTTCGGAGGCAGTTGCGTGATCTTACATTTTCTCGTGATCTTAGTCATAAGATTGGCCCCACTTTGCGGCCAGTTTTTTTAGGCAAGAAATTAGAACAAGATCTTAAACCTGAAGGAGCTAAGCAAAAGTCAGTATGTGATCTGTGCGATGCAGATTATGTCGGTTTCACAGCCCGACACCTTTTTCAACGTGTTGCTAAACACAAAAATTCGGAAATCGGCAAACATTTTCACGAAGCGCACGGTAGGAGCGATCTTTTGAATGGGTGCCATTTTAAGATTCTGAGAAATCTGTTAAATTAGATTGTTTAGTGTTTGAAATGCTTTACATCAAGAAATTCAAATCTAATTTGAACGTCCAAACGGACTCCATGCGTGCGAAACTTTTTGTTTTTAATTTTGTAATTATTTATCACTTATTGTTTGTCTTAGTATTTATAGAACCTAGTTTTTATACATTTTTGATTTGATAATGACGTTACGGTAACGTCGAAACGTCGTCGATTAATAATTCAGCTTTTTAGCCTTTTAAATCTTAGTATGCTTTTAAGAAATGTTCTGTCGCAATTTTTTATAGTCAAATAAATAACGTGGCAATTAACAAAGAGTAATAGTTTGCTACTATTTGGAATGTAGCTTTGCGAGTTAAGACTTCAGCTTGGCAAATATTATTGTGTAACTTGACAGATATTTAACTTCACATTAACTTCACAAACGTAAATTCTTAATTTAATTAATTTACTGTAATATTCCGTGTAACCTCTCATAAATCGATATTTCAACTTTCTGAAGTCTAAGACTGACAAGCTGTGACGAAACCGCGCCACAAAGGTGGGCTCTCTCTAACAAAAAAAAACTAAGCATAAACGAACCCGAGAAAACACGCAACAACTACCTAAGTCTACAAGCATTTATTATAACAATTACACTAAAATAACATTATACTTTAAATAGGGTAACTAACAATAATACAATAAGCTAAATAATTAACCTTAATTTATTTACAAGAATATAATAAACAAGCTAAATACTTCAGTACACTTAATCTATTTACAAGAATATTCCTTAAAAAAAATAGGCGTTTCCGTAGTTCAGTTCAGTTCACCTTGCGTCTGAAGTCCTTGTCCATGAACTTGACCCCAACAACGTTCCACCAACACATGACACACACGACGAACCAATTCAAACTCCCGTTTATTACTCCTACCTTTCAACTTACTTCTTCCGATTACGTCTTCAGTCAGTCCGGTATATTTCAACTTGACTTCTCCGATTTACTCCAGCTGTCCGGTTTACAACGGCCGACTTCGACACAACTTTACGCTTGTCCTTCGATGGCTTCGACCAGAACTTTACGCTTGTCCTTCGATGGCTTCGACAGAACTTTACGCTTGTCCTTCGATTGCTTCGACCAGCTATTTAGCACTCGCGTTCCCCGGCAAATGGCTCTTTGTCGTGAATTTAGGAATGGTTTACTGATGGCTTCTCAGTAATGAAAATGGGCTTCCGGACGTGTTCCTGCCACTTTCTAGCCTCGCTCGTAACTACACTTCAACCTGCTTCTTCTACACACAGAAAAACCTCTCAACACGTATCACCCCAAAAAACCCTAAATATGCAAACGCAAGGTGTTACAATCAAAGAAAGGAAAAGAAAACTATTGGTTAAGGACTAATTACAAAAGTATTGAACAGAACTGGTTACGTAATGAAAGAATACAAATCACACAATCGAGTGTTACGGAATAAATATGATTCTAAACAAGTTGTTCCTATGGGATGTAATTAAGCATTCCATGACACAAGCCAATTTGCATGGCGTGCCGCCAAAAATCCACCATTTTAACCCGGTACTCGTGCTATGTTATTTTACCCGCTCTGAACAAGCAAGTGAATAGATTATACTTTTTGGTTGAGACATGTCGGTGCTTCGCACTGTTAGGTTACACTATGAATACTTCGCTCATATTGTTCGATTTGAGTCGGTTTCACTAGAAGGGTGCGCTCTAGCTATGTGCACGGACTGTACAAGCAACAGAACGTAACGATTCGCTCGTTCGTTTAGGTTCATGTAGAGAGAATATTATATTCTTACCTTCTTGTGACCACGTGTAATGGCAGAATACAACTACCCTAACACAGCACGGTGAATGATCTCCATAATAACTTCCCTAAGCATAAACCAAGGTGTATTTCCACGCAGTTCAGTATTCGATTCGTACCTCTTTTCCTTCAGTCGATCAGTGCTGCTGTTTCTATTTTGACGTCTCAGTAGTATAGTAACACGTCTCATTATGAGTGATGAAATCGACAAATCTGACCGGGTCAGGATTATGTTCCTTGTCAAAACTCACATCCGACGGTGCAAATACAGTTGAATGTCGTGTCGAGCTGGGTACAAAAAACCATTTTGTTTAAGCTTGTGCTGAGCCAGGAAAGGTATAAAATTCCCACCTTCCACCTGCTGAGCGCTTGTTCCTTGCACGTCCAAGGATTAAAGTTCATCTCTAAAATATTACAGAGAGGGGCTGTCAGAATGTTTGATTAGGCTATTAAAGTGGTTTAGTTCAGTGCTTGTATAGGACGTAAAAGACGTAAAGACGTAACACGAGTGTTAATTCCCAACAGTATTTGTACTCTTACAAGAAAACTAGTTTTACAAGTTAAAAGTTAATACTTTATTTTAGCGCGAACAAGGCACCCGGTTCCAACTTATTTTTATAACAAGCCAAGTACTTGGATTGTATAGGGATTTTATTTTACCAAAGAAATGAACTTTCTGTAGCTTGTGACGTAACAATACCCAGCACTCAGTTGGAGGAGATTCTGTCATCCGCGACATAGATATTGCTAAATGTGGTCTACTTTCACTTTAACTAGGGTAGCGTTTTATCGTAAATTGGACTCTTATTTAAAACAGTTCCTCTACACCCCATTTTCTATATTTTATGCTAAAATTAACGGCCAATGTTCATCTTTATGGCCCAGCAAACAGGGCTCATCTAAAGCAACACCCTCACATGAGTTATGTATATTTTCTATTTGAGTACGTGAAACAAGATACATAGAATAAAATTATTTCACTACCGAAAACGGATATATAAATGCCAATCTTCAATGGTATTAATACTTCGAGGCTGGTTCTATTATCCTTCTTTGGAGATGGGTGCTTCAGATGAGGCTAATCTGCTCATAGTTTGCTTTCTTTCATGAAATATTTTAAATGGTGGATTTGATTTTTAAGCACTACAAATCACACTTTAATGACTCCTCAATTAGCTGGCGTGCAATTATAAAAAAAGCATAAACGCTAACAGGATGACAGACCCTCGGTATGTCACTCATCAAGTATGACCTCAGCAGAGAACATTTTGAGTTATAACGATGATATCATGGATGACAAATTACTTCTTAGTTTTGGCGAAAAATTTCAACGTTAATTTATTATTTCCCATGTAAAATTACAAATTGCCTTTACAACGTTTTGGCAAAAAAAAGAGAACACGATCGTAAGTGTAATTTGTCAACCATGATATGAAAAAGTAATCAAATAGTACTACTAATTCCTAGCTCTCCTCTGGCAGAATAGGGCCATTAATCAAATAGTATACTGGTGAAATTAAGAAATAATTTCATTTGCGTTTTGCCAAAATTCAGATAATTTCCCTGGCATAAAGGCTTGGGAAAATATTAGAATTTTGACAAAACGCGCGTGAAATATTTCCTAATTTCACTCGTCGCCATTTTATTACCCATGCAAATGAATGTGTTGTATTTGGAATATACTTGAAAAAATTACTGAGCATCGAGCGGTGTTTGAAGTTGGGATTACTGTCAAGGAAAACAGTTGGAGACAAAGAATAAGTCCTTGATTACAGAATAATGATTTGGCCCTGTAAACAAAATAAATGATTGGTTCCTAATTCAGTATTTACCAATATTTATTAACAGCTAAGCAAACTAACTTTAAACTTTCTAGAGATGATATGACGAAAAAAGTTAAGGAGGGAAATTCGACTAAAGAAATACCAACTTTTTTGTTAAAAAAAGACCAAGATCTTGTTCATCGTAATTAAAAAAATTTCTAAACGATTCGTGTTGACAGAATGAACTTTGTAGGCGATATTCGCGCATACGATTTTGTGATTTTAATTCCGTTGTCACTTCAGCTGCAGTAGCAATTAACGACAAATTTAAAAATTTAAAGCGACATATTTGAATTTCGCCTCATGGCTCGTTGGATTTTGCGATTAAGTGAAAATTTACCAGGACCCAAACTAAGTGTAATCGCGGACACTTATTTACTCATTTTAAGGCTGGTTACTCTTGAGAAGAACTAGTAATCTTTACTTTATTTCACTCTTCTTTTAACTGTGAACTTGACGGACAGTTGGAATGTGTTTAAATATTTCAGATTATTATCATATGTAACTTCATTTGTTTAAACACCTGTTCTTAGAAAATTAGGTTCTTCTTTTTCCACGGATTTTAATCGTGGACAGAGTGCATATCAGGCGCATTAATTCTACCTCTGGCAAGTTTATTTCGTTGCTACCGTAGGTAATTCTGAATTGTAAATTACCAACAAACCACGGATGAAATGAGCCCCCAACCTTTATTCTCTTTGCTTGTGGTTGTACTCACTGGACAGTTTCGCGTTATAGGTAAGTCTGTGACTTATTCGAGTCAATTGATTTCGACTTTACCGATTTCGTTTCAACAATGTATTGCTCCTGCTGAAGAGATAAACCAACCAAGCGTTGAGGCATTTAGGCCAGTTTCGTTTCTGTTTTTTTTTTTTTTTACAATTAGTGATTTAGTTGCATATATTTCCTACTTTTTTCATATCTGCGGCGATGAGTTAGTCACTCTTCGCAGCTTGTAAATGTAGATGAAGATGTAGATGTGGTACTTTTTGCATCACTGTTTTCGGGTATGTAGCAATGACAGTAAATACGGTTACGAAACAGAAAAACGACCGTTCTTTAACTTAACTATGAACGTATCATAGCTATTATAAAGTAAGAAATGCCTTTTACTAAACTGATTATTAAGACTTTTTTTAATCTCAGTTGTGTAAATAAATCATGACATTACACACGTAAATGAAAACGAAACTTTCTTTTCGCGATCGATTGTTTCGACACGATAGCTCAAAGCTGAACACGACAATAAAGAAAATATAGGCATTCAGTTACGGACGTTTTCAAATTGTCAGCACTGAACAAGCTCAATCCCTTTCCTTTTTCTTTATAGAAATTGACAGGAAAGCTTTCAATTTGTACAAGGTAGTTTTCTTAGTGTAGGTAAAAACGAAAATAAAATACTCCAATAAATTGTTTTTGATTAGGATGGCTGATTAACTTTTTTAAGCTGGCCATGGCTAACATCAAATTTAGTTTAAAAGGCTCCGATTTGGTTGAGGTTTCTTCAGAGAACACTTAACCTAACATGGATAGAGAAGGTCGAGAAATATTCAAACATTGTGTTCTCCAATGATATTACACGATTGATAAAATTCGACAAATCACACAACCCCTAACAAACAATCCTAACATAGCACGGTCAAACAAAATTCAGCTGAAAACGGTCGCGACGCAGGTCCGTATAGCATACAAATGCGCATTGCTAACATTTGTTAAGTTAAAAAGAATCAGTATTTTTCACGGTAGCTAGAGTTTAAGAAATTTCACTTGCAGGCTATAAAGGCTATTCCCTTGTACAAAATGCAGGCAGTATATATTCCATCTTGAATTCCTTGAATGCACCCGAAGTACTTGCTAATGGTATTTTTGATTTTAATTATAGATTCTTTGTCGCCATTCTTTGCTAAAAGTACAGTGACAGCGTCCTCGCAGCTCTCTCCACAGTACTCCCCTGCGGACGCGGCTTTGTCGTCTTCGTCGGCTTGGTGTCCACAGAAAAACTTTACCGACAGTGAATATTTACAGGTCAGAAAGGGATCTCGTTAGTTTTCGCGAACACTGCCCTCTTTAGACCTTTTTATGATAATTATTTTAGAATAAGCCAATGTCAATATTTTTAATATGATTCTTATTATGGTAACAGTTGTAATGATAACGAGATTGAGGGACGAATAAATAATTTATTTTGATATATTCCCATAAGCAGAAAAAGATATCACTTTGTCTCATCACCATGCGACTTTGCTAAGAGAAAATCATTCTGAAAACGTATTGATTGATATTACATCTATTGAGAAAAAAAAATTGAAATTTATTAATTGAATTTTTTAACATAAATTTACATTTTTTTGATTTATTGATTTATTCAATTTTGTTCATTGATATATTTCGAAGTAATACATATCTCCATTTTCTTTTGAAAACTTGAGTTTGATATAGCGAAACTCATGCCTCAGGAACTAACTTAATTTTCAGATTGATTTTGGCGAGAAAAAATTGGTTAAACAAATCCGCACCGCTGCTGAGGCAAGTCCTGCTGTCAATCAAACTGCTAGGCGTGTCACTAAGTATCTGATTCAAGTTAGTGCTGACGGTGCTACATACGAAGATTTTGAGCCGGTAAGATTTGAGTGACTTTGTGTGACTTTCAGAAAAAAAGTTGACAAGTAGAGATACTCTCTTTTCATAATATAACAAGAATAAAGAAACACGCGTACCCGCGAAGGAAGGGAGAAAAAGCATGTTCGAACCCAGGACCGATGGAACGAACAAAACAAACCTACGAACGAAACATCGGGCTAACTAATACACTGAGCCAGATAAAGAACTGACTTGAGTTCATGTAGAATTTTTTTCTAACGGGCTCGTAAGGTGAAACAGAATTTCGCGTCATTATGTGAAGTGATCTACTTCAGTCTCTTTTAGAATTAATGGATTGGACTGGAACTAGCATGAAATAGCCAAGCCTAACGCCTCGGAATGTGTCAGTTGAATTAGAAAAGATTATATGCATACAAGCCACCATTACTGAGCTAGTTCCACTCCAGATCGAGAATCTGAAAATAACCTCATGTCACATTAAAATTATTTTTGTGTTAACTTTATGTCTCTCTCTTTTAAGATTTCAAAGGACGACATTCATTTGCAAATAAGAACACAATACATGCGTATTGTACCACTGGATTTTGTTGAATTTCCTTGCATGAGGATTGAAATATATGGTTGCAAATGTAAGGCAAGATTTTATACGGTAATATATAAAGCGTAGGAGGACCTTTACCGGCGTCAATGTTTACATCTTACCTCATAAGTATTTTAAGGTATTATACGTGTAAATGCGAATTTAATTCAAGCGTTTAAAGAGCTTGAAGAAAAAAAAAGGAAAGAAAGGAACGAAATAGCCCTTTAGAAGCAGTGATATTAATGAAGTTGTTGGTCTTAAAAACCTGCAATTTTCTTGGTGGCAAATTGTTGACGAGGGCATGTAATCTTGGGAAAAGTTTGAATTCAAAGCCTCACTTCATCGCTCCAAGCCTCTTACCGGGACGAGCAATCGTGTTGTGCCTACAGCTCTAGCTTTCAATATTTATAGTCCAAATTTTGTAAGTCAATCAGAGACTAGGGCACTAATGCTGATAACGCAAATCCTATAAACAAAGATTCCTCTATACATATACCTATTAATATTCGAAAGTTATTTCTAGGGATGAAGGAAGTCCATACAAATTTAAATTGATACTTCTAGAGGCCGGAGGCCTTTAAAGACTCATCCTTCACCACCTGACGGGTATAAATTATCCTCCGCACTTTAAATTGAAATTTTTGTTGTCTTGATGACTAATGTATTAGCATTCAAAAGTTACTTTTATTTTCTGTTTTCAGTTTTTCTTTTGTTGCAGAATAATTTAAGCAGTTTCAGCTGTTGGGCGGAAAAACATTGATTTGCTCAAATTACATGTACACTTGTCCCACGTTTTTTCAGTTTAACGTATAATTGAAAGTTTGAGAAATTGGCAGAGGTTCAGGCCAGTGTGGCTATCCATAGGTCAATTACCATCGAGTGGATAAGTGTTCACCAAATTAACTACTTTTACCAATGCATAGTGACGGTGGATATTTAACGTCCCCCAGGCCCTCCCCCGTGGGGATCCTGTTAGAGTTGGAACGTGGCCTACCATATCAACCCCCCCCCCCCCCCCCATATCAGACCCCAACATACAATAGAGACCCCGATCTACCATATCAGACCCCAACGTACCATATCAGACCCCCGGGGATCAGACCCCGATCATATCAGTCGGGTTTGACTGCTTAATGTGTCGGGTTTAACTTTATGTTAACTGTTGTGCTAAGTAATACAGTAATTCTTCAGTAATGTACTGAACTTATTATGGAATATGGCTATTACGAATAACAAACTGCAAGTTCACTGGAAGAGAAAGTCGCCATTGTTGCAACTTCCTTTCTCGCCTATAGACTTCACAGCATCGCGTTTCTTATTACCGTATTCTGGTACTATTTTGTTAGGAAATATATAAATTATAGATACTTTTAAAATATATTTTTGAAGCAAGCAGCCGTCCCAAAACGTTCTAAGATAATTACATGTATCACTTTGTTTCAAGTCACGCAACCAGCGTCTTGAAATTTTTATTGACCTCAAAATGCCTTTGTTTATTAGCAGACTTCGCTGACAGATTGGCATCATGTCGATTGCTTCATGTAGTCACGCAATTCTCACACTCGCATATTAGTCGTTTAATGTACCGAAGCTTTTCTATGCAATAAGGTAGACCGACGAGAAGTGTATAACACGTTGATAAAGATCAAGCGTAAGGTGATTTTATAGCATTTCTTTATTGGGATATTTGTTTAATTTCACGCCCGAAATATTTATAGTTATATTCATCGATAGCACTGGAAGGCCTCTTTCAGTATTTTCAAATACCAGTTTAAGCAATGTCGTATAGGTGAAAATAAGTCGTCTACTTGCAACCAGAGGGTATGGACTCCCATTAAATGACCAATTTATTCCACGTAAATACATGTCGTTGACAGAAATTTTAAAATGAAGTTTCACGTTTGGCCTCTCCTTAATCAAATAAATAAACCCCTTCAGGAGGCTGGCATGTCGGCTCATAAAAGTGCGCGGCTGAGAGATTCCCAGAAAAATGAATCTTTGGCGAAGGCTCGAGGGTTTCTGATCATTGTTGTAGTCGCGCACGAAAAGCGTGGGGACTGAGATTGTAGGTGTAATGTTCGGGGACTGATATTGTCGTCTTGCGCGAGAACGTGGGGTCTGACATTGTCGGGGCCTGATATTGTAAGCTTGCACGAAAAGCGTGGGGTCTGAAATTGTGGGTGTCATGTTCGGGGACTGATATTGTCGTCTTGCGCGAAAAACGTGGGGTCTGACATTGTCGGGGCCTGATATTGCAAGGTCGCACGAAAAGCGTGGGGTCTGAGATTGTAGGTGTCATGTTCGGGGCCTGATATTGAAGTCTTGCGCGAAAAACGTAACAACCGACAATGTCGGGGCCTGATATTGTAGTCTCACACGAAAAGCGTGGGGTCTGAGATTGTAGGTGTCATGTTCTGGGCCTGATATTGTAGTCTCGCGCGAAAAGCGTGGGGTCTGACATTGTCGGGGCCTGATATTGTAGTCTCACACGAAAAGCGTGAGGTCTGAGGTAGAGGGTCTGAGGTGGGGGGTCTGAGGTGGGGGGTCTGAGGTGGGGGGCTTGGGGTCTGAGATGGAGGGTCTGAGGTGGGGGGCCTGAGATGGTGGCTTGAGATGGGGGCCTGAGATGGTGGGTCTGAGATGGGAGGTCTGAAATGGGCGGCCTGAGATGGGGAGAACGTTTCAAATCCTGATAGCCCCCGTGAACAACTGAGGCACGTAGAAAGTGCTCGTAATTGGCGATTTGCATGATGGCGTCATTTGACTGCAACTACCAGAATCCTTCACTTTACCTGTTTCTTATGCTAATTAGGGCAATTGCTATTTAAACCCCACTTATACTGGGACATCAAAATTTCAATAATAGAGGAAAAAAAGAAAGAGTTCTGGTAGTTGTAGCCAAATGACGACAATAATGAAATACGATTCCGGATATCGTAGTACTAACATTCAAATCCAAAGAGATTATCTCATTTGATTTTATATTGACCTTGAATACAAGTATCACATTTTGGAAAGGGAAGAAAAATGAAACTGAAACAACAACAACAAAAACAGTTACCTCGTTTGGTTTTATACCTGCAGCAAAGAATCCCGAGCTGTGCAGCGATAGCAACGGTGGATGTTCTCAGACGTGCATTCAAAAATCTAAGTATTGCTTGTTTGGCAAATGTTACTTCAATTGCCACATCGATTTCTTGTGTACCAAATGGGTCAAGTGCCAATGTGATCCTGGATACAAACTCATGGCTAACGGGAAAGACTGTGCAGGTTGGTGGAATTTCCTTTGCATAATTAACTAAAATCACTATTTGTTTACTCTCGAAAAACCCTGTAATAGCCTTAATTTTATTCGTCCCTGGCATTTAAGGCCCCTCCCACATTACACCATAGGAGTTTGAAAACTATGCTTTATTTCTGCGATTAGGTCTACCGTCCACACTAATACGTCACGAAAACGGAGGTTTTCGAGAACGATGAAGCCACGGCAGTCATGTGATTTCTCCGCCAAAGTTTTCCTCTCTACAAATCCAAATTGATGATCGGTGAAGCTTATTCAGAGTGAAAACACCAGGACGTAGTGTGGCTATACCATTGCAACCGGTGTAAATTTATTCTTGTTCTCTTTACAAAAAGACTTTTTATGCGTTTTAGTACTTTCCGCCATTCATGTCACAAGATGTCAAATTCAGTGGCAGGCTTTCCTTCAAATTTGAAATCACTTGTACTCTTTCATATTATTTTCGGGGAAGAAATTTTCCGAATCAGGACGTCAGTTTAACGAGCAAACTTTAATTGATGTGAAGTTTATATGAAATAATTCATATGTGAACTGCGGTTGTAGATGAAAGTGAAGAATGATCATCGCAGTTAATTTTCCAATTTAAGCAACTGGAAAGAAGAAGCCTGAAAAATTCAGGGCTTCAACGGGATTCGAACCCGTGACCTCCGCGATACTGGTGCGATGCTCTACCAACTGAGCTATGAAGCCACACATGTGTGGCTTCATACACATGTGTGGCTTCATACACATGTGTGGCTTCATACACATGTGTGGCTTCATAGCTCAGTTGGTAGAGCATCGCACCGGTATCGCGGAGGTCACGGGTTCGAATCCCGTTGAAGCCCTGATTTTTTCAGGCTTCTTCTTTCCAATTGCTTAAATTGGAAAATTAACTGCGATGATCATTCTTCACTTTCAAACTTTAATTGTTTACCACAAAACTTTAATCATCTCCACTTTCTCGTCGCACTTGTTCATCATAATACAGCCGACTTGGTTTTAGGTTTATTTTGTAAATGCTAATGAATTTTGTTATCTGAATGCTATATTTTTTTCCATAATAAATACAGACATAAATGAGTGCGACACTAACAACGGAAACTGCGACCAAATTTGCGAAAATTCCCCAGGAAGTTATCAGTGCAAGTGCCACAGTGGATTTGCTCTTCAGAGCGACAAGCATAAATGTTTTGGTAAGTCAGCTTAATCTAATGTGGTCATGTGAGCATTTAAACCGTGTTCTCATGTACAGTCGCCATTTTGTAACGCAAAGCTTTTGAGTTCCTGAAGTCTTTTGTCGAGAAGGAAAACTGGATAAGAAAAAAGCAAGAAATGTATAAGGCACTAATTGATCTATTCAGTATTTCTTTGTTCCTTTAATTAGAGCGGTATAATCTGACTATAGCATATGTCTATATCATACATGTGATGGAATATTTTAACCAGTAATAAGTTATTTTCTATTTCCTAAAAAAATACAGTGCAGTAACAAGCACAGTGAGTCGTGTTCTTGTTTTTTTTAAATATATTTAATTTTATTTTTGTTGTTATTTCTTTCCCTCTAGTATCTACGGTTTGCTTCTTTTCAACCTTCAACTGTTTTTCAACTTTCAACTTCCTTTCAACTTTCATCTTCTTTTCAATTGTTTTGATATGATGTGCTGTGTAGCAGCAATAAGAGATTTAAACTTAATAATAATGTAAAAACAAACAAGTAAACAAACAAAAAACGCAAACAAATAAAGTTCCACCCATGTACAAGATAAAACACATTTCAAAGTAGAAGGAAAAATCGATCGACTCAAAGCAAAGTAGAATTTACAAAATGACAGTACAGCAAGACCGTCAAATTACTGATTTTGCCCTTACTTCCTTTAGATATAAATGAATGCGATAACAACCATGGAGGTTGCAATCAGGTTTGTAAAAACAGTTATGGAAGCTATCACTGCGAATGCTACATTGGGTACCAGCTTTCACAGGACAATCATACCTGCGTTGGTAAGATTCTTACATTCGTCTGCGTCAAATTTCGCGGCTTAATTGTTGCATTTAAGCAAAAAACAAGAAAGTCGTTTTTTAATGTGAAACGTTTTGGTAGATTACTAGGAAATTGCTCTCTTGGTGTAGAATTCTATTCTCGATGTGAAAATCTTAAATGTTGAAGAAGGAAATGGTCCACATCGTTTCGTTTCGCTATTTTCAGACGGTCGCACCTTAAGGGGTTCTTCTTTGGGTAACTCAAGAACTTGGTCGGTATGTGAGGGGTTCGTCCGAATGAATATGATGAAGGCTAAGAACTCGTAAATCTCACCTTAAAAACAAACTAATGGCGTACAAGCAAGTCTGAGCTTTGGAACAGGGGATTCTAAAGCAATTAATACCAAGATCAGTTTATCGCAACCATATCACAAGTAAACTGTAACCTTCGAGAATGCTATTTTCGGGGATTCGTTATTTTCGCTGTTTACTGTAGGCACAACCGTAAAATTATACCGGTTTTTACTTTCTTTCGAAACGTTACAGGTATTTTACTGAAATATTATTACCCACGTGTTATTTATTGTTTAGACATTGATGAATGTGTAGAAAACAATGGCGGTTGTAGTGATGGCTGTCAAAACCTTGAAGGCAAATACATCTGTACATGTCCTAAAGGATTTGAAGTGGACAGCTCGAAAAAGAACTGTATAGGTAAGAAACACCGGCACTGACATGGCATTGATGTTTTCCTGCGGTGACAATTCATGAAACAATGTAATGTCCCTTTGGCTCATATATGAGGCAGGTGACGTCGAATTTAGGACGAGTGATGAATGCAATAATCATTTGACAATATAGGGTAACTACTATTTAGCTAAGAAATCGTATTGGCGTGTTTACCTTTGAAATAAAATGTACCAATCAATGCTTTATAGACTGATATTCCGTATAGAGTAGTTTTCAATCGAGTATTGGTATCTCAGTTGTAACTTTAGCCAATAGCAAACACAGGCAATCCAGTGAACCAATGAAAATATAATTCGAACTTAATACATGTGACCGGCACAAAGAGCGGGAAAGAGTGTATGAATGAGTCGCGATTGGGTCTGGTTTTACTTCTGATTGTAAAGCAAAAGGCTAGTGACTTTCGGAACTTAAGTAGAAATCTCTCTTTTCCGATGTGTTTATTTCATTTCTCAGATACCAATGAGTGTCTTTTGGCAAATGGTGGATGTGAGACGAACTGTCACAATACCAATGGAAGCTTTTACTGTTCGTGTGCAACTGGTTTTGAGCTTTACGATGAACTCAAGTGCAGAGGTAAGATGCAGGGTCCGCTAAGAATCGAAACGAATGGAGCTTGCCTACACCGAAAAATATTTGACTTTTATAAACCTGCTCCTAATAGCCAAATAAATCCATGCAGGTATTTTAATTGCACTTTGTTATAGTAGAGATCAAAATAACTTCGTCCAATTTCAAAACCTCCCACTGTATGAGCTGTTTCGTATGTTATGTTGTCGTAGTATGCTCAGACAATTTTGACGTTCAAGACTACATTTGTGTTGTGTTTTATATCAGTTACCATCTTAGTTAATAGAGGGAAATGGCTAAGGAACCTGGTAAAGCCCCTCGCTTTATGTTTTTGTTGGCTATTTTGGGGGTTGACCCTGCATAAAACCTGGCAAATAAAAAAAAGGTGGCTAGGTGTGCTCTTACAACTAACCAACAGAAGCATTGCGACTATGTAATTCATAAATAGTCAATGAGTACAAAACATGCAGGGTCAAGGACCCTGCAACATAAATCTTAATCGGTTTGTTTGCTTCTTTGATGTTTACTGTTTTATTTTTTTTTTCTTGTTATTTCCTCTATTAACTATGTTACCACGAAATGTTATTCCTACAGGGAACATACTGTTTTCCAGCGATTATAATTAACAATAAACAGTTTTGGTAGGCAAGTTCTCTTATCTATTTAGATATCGATGAATGCTCTCGTAACTTGGACAAATGCAACACATCGTCAACCAACTGCCGAAATTTTCAAGGAGGGTACGAGTGCAGCTGCAAAACAGGCTACAAACACGTACAAGGCGATGAATTCAATTGCGAACGTAAGCGTCGTTCAAATGTTCAATTATTATTAAATTAATATTTAATCTATTTGACTCAATGATTGAGTCGACTGGTGGACTGGCTGACCGGCTGACCGGCTGACCGGTTGACCGGTTGACCGGTTGACCGGTTGACCGGTTGACCGGTTGACCGGTTGACCGGTTGACCGGTTGACCGGTTGACCGGTTGACCGGTTGACCGGTTGACCGGTTGACCGGTTGACCGGTTGACCGGTTGACCGGTTGACCGGTTGACCGGTTGACCGGTTGACCGGTTGACCGGTTGACCGGTTGACCGGTTGACCGGTTGACCGGTTGACCGGTTGACCGGTTGACCGGTTGACCGGTTGACCGGTTGACCGGTTGACCGGTTGACCGGTTGACCGGTTGACCGGTTGACCGGTTGACCGGTTGACCGGTGGACCGGTTGACCGGTGGACCGGTTGACCGGTTGACCGGTTGACCGGTGGACCGGTTGACCGGTGGACCGGTTGACCGGTGGACCGGTGGACCGGTGGACCAGTGGGCTGGTTGACTGGTGGACTGACTGACTGTTTGACTGGCTTGGTGAGATTGGCTGATAAGCACTTTCGTATCGCTATACATATCTGATAAAAAAAGACTTGCTTTCACGAAGGTCTTTCAGTGGAACTTTAATTTCAAGACGTTTGATCCTGAGTGAGTGGGTGCCTAACTGTTTGTAATGACTGCCTAACTGCCTGTCTACCTGCATGCCTGCCTCGAAGTGCCTAAATGACTTCCAAACCGACTGATTGACTGAGCTACGTAGTCACTTGAGCGAGTAAGTGACTGACTGTCTGACTGACTGACAAACTGAACGAGCACGGAATAAATTAACTTCGGTTACGTTAAGTTACTACCCAAAGACTTCAACTAAAAAAAGTATACATTTAGATTTTTTCAAGGGTACTCTTTTTGCTCAATAAGATGACAATAAGACGTCAACTACAAAATTTATAGCTATTTTTGCCATTTTTTTATTTTCTACAGTTATTTCTTGCCCTCCATTGGTGGAATCACAAGGAACAACCCTAACCCCACAGGCGTGTCTCGTTGTTGACGGTAGGAAGGTGAACGATACGTGCACATTTAGCTGCCAAACTGGTTACGAGCTTCCAGACCCCCAAAACAATAAACTAACCTGCTTGGATACTGGCTCTTGGGATGCTGCAATAATAAGCTGTCAACGTAAGTGGCGTAAATGAAATCTTTGGGTGCGAAATCTATTTCTAAAACTCATTACCAATGCGTCAAGTTTAACGACATTGGAAATCATGAACGTGACGGTGTTTGGAAATCTGATCTTAATTAACACCGATTTTTTATACGATTTTTTTTCTTCGTTTTCTTCTTAGTTTTAGTTTCGATCGAGAAGTTATATCAAACATTCAAGGTAGTATTTGACCAAATTTCCAAACACCTCAAAGTTCTTCAAAAATACTTCGCTACGCATCGCATTTGCAACTCTGTTTTTATAGTTTGGAAGTATGGTGAATCACGGTCGTTCGTGCTTGATATATTGCTAAGAGTTTAAAGTGCATTTTCTAGTTAAATAAAGTTGTACACATTAATCTAATACCAAACATGTTTACCTACTGGCATTGTTTGCCTTTTGTTGCTTTAGGCATCAGCTGCCCAGCTTTGCCTCCAATATCAAACGGAGACCTAACTCCGGTCTACTGCTCCGTATCCGGAAACTTTTTTGACCAGGCTTGTATCTACAGCTGCCATAGTGGTTACACACTGAATGGCCAGTCCAGTAGAAAGTGCCAAGCAAATGGACAATGGGACGTCCAAGCCATACCAACTTGTGACAGAGGTATTTTAGATATATAAGTAATTCAGTATGGCGGGGTGGTGAGAGCGCTCGCCTGGCATTAATAATGTGGCCCGGGCAGGTTTGATTCCCGCTCGGTTCCATATGTGGGTTAGTTTTCTTGGTGATTCTCGCCTTGCTCCGGGGGTTTTTCTCCGGGTTCTCTGGTTGTCCTCCATCCGAAAGAATGAACAGCATCTCCAAATTCCAATTTGACCAGGATAGAGTTACCCGCATGGAAAACAGTTAGGGCTGATGTGACATCCTCTCTAAATATTGCAATTTATCATATGATCCTTACGGCCCCACGCGCAATTTCCTTGGAAAACCATAAGAGAAAAGATCCCGTATGAGGGCCGTGCGCGTCGAAGTGAGAGGGCCGGATAAACGCGTACGGCCCTACTAGAAATACGTACGGCCCTATTATAAACGCGTACGGCAAAATCGGTGCGAGTTAATGACAAAAACAATTTTGTTGCTGCAAAATTTTGTTCTCTCCAAAATGAGTGATGAAAGTGAACATTGGCCGGATTTATACTACAGACGGATCATCCGTCTGGAATGAACTTAGGCAAAGAACGATAGTTCGTCCGATAATCCGTCTGTGTATAAATGGCCGTTTTCACACTAGAGACGGATAATCCGTCTACGACGGGTTATCCGTCCATTATGGATAATTTGTCTTGGTGTGAAAACGGAACGGTGTTCTTTTTAGAAGGATAATCCGTCTAGACGGATTATCCGCCTCTCGCGTGAAAACGGCCAATACGGGCAAGCAAACGCATCATCCGTCCAGACGAATTATCGTGATGGTTCGTCTTGACTCACGAACTTTCGTGGATAATCCGTCTAGACGGATGATCCGTCTGTTTGTCTGTATTTATACAGAGATGAATTATCCGACGAACTATCGTTCTTTGCCCAAGTACATCCCAGACGGATGATCCGTCTGTAGTATAAATTTGGCCATTCTGAGAGCGAACTTCACTATCCAGACGAACTGTCCGATGCAGAACTACATCAGTGGCTAATTCACTCCGAAAGCAAAGATAGAAAGTCAACACTCCTCACAAATGAAGAAGTTCACAATTAACTTTCTCAAAAGCCAACAACAGACAAACAGGCGGTCAAGAAAACGACTTTTCCGAATGCACTGTCCGATAATTAACTTTTGGAATAAGCAAACAGTCTCCAGTGTTGTTTGAAAAGACAAAACTGAGTAGGAACACAAGTTCATTACCGTTCAGTTCATCCAGATGATAAAACTCGCTTGCTTTTAATGGTGTAACAAGTTCCACTACACAGCCAAGCCAGGAAAGTCAGCAAACCCAGGCACTGTTTGCGGTAGCCAACATCGGTGTCATTAATATTCAGTTGCTGATTCTCCCTTGTTCAAGAGAATCCAAGAGGTCGACAAATAGCTTGAAACGACGCCGACAATGTGGCAGAAGAAGCTAGAGCAGGGCATCGACGAACTGCATTCGCTTGCGATTTGCACTTGCGTTCAAATGTAGGAACGCGAAGACCGTAAAAAATCGCTTAGTCTATCAATTAAGAGACGAAACCAATCGACAAAAGCGAAGATTTCTGTGCAAGAAATTGCAAGACGTAAGGGATAAAAAAAAAAAAAAGAGCGAAATACGCCTCCAAAATTGAGATCAGTTGCCGCAAAAATTGTTACTGCTCATCTCAAGGGTTGAGACAATCATTTTAACTGGCTTATCACAGTTTGCGATTCATTGACTTGTTTAAAAAATTTACGTTTGTTTAGATAACTCATTCGCGTTTGAAGATTTTAATTTTTTTTTTATTTTGGAAGATTCAGATAAAGTAGAATTCTTGAATTTGGTGCAGAAATAAAAAAAAAAAAACAGAAAAAAAAAAAAGCATTGGCCAAAATGGGCCCTTGAGGTCCACAGTAACCTTAAATAAAAGTACTATAACGATATAGTAACCATTGTTAGACGTTGACCTTTGGGTGGAATTGTGAGTTAATTAAGTGTTTAATTAACTATCTATCAAAGGAGCATCATTGTAACAAACACGACTCTTCTCTATCTAGAATACCCCGCGCCCTGGATCACTTGTCCTTCCGATATTACCGTTACGCTTGCGCAAAACAAGTCAGAATACGACGTCACTGGCTTACTCGAAGACCCGAAGTCCAATGTACAGAACATTCAAGTCTATCCAGCAAAGTACCGCGGCCAGGTCATTTTCCCATACGGTGTCACGATGCTCACATATGTTGCTACCAACGAAGTAGGGGTAACGGCAAACTGCACTACGGATATCAACGTTCGAGGTAAGTTTGTAGCTCGTACTTAAACCGAGATCGGATGAAAATCTTAAACAAAGTTCATAAACTTTGATTTGAGCGTTTTAAACTTGAAAAAGGAGGTAAGTTTGAAATTTAGAAATACCTACAAAACTACTATATTGTAAGACGTTTTTCCCAAAAAAATCCGGGTAACTTACAATTCTGTACGAACCTATAGCCTCGAGTTTCTCGTTTCTACCCAATCACAATGCTGACTTCCCTCCAAAATTATTCCTTACGATGAGATGTTCACAAGGGATGCACATTGAAATGGGGGAGAAGACAAGCTAAACATATGCTTTACACATGATAAAATTTTATTTGCAAAACTTCAATATCACGTTACGTACAATAGCATCCCAACTACAATTTGTTGAGGATTATAGTACAACCTGCCAACAGGGACGAAGCCATTATGAGGCAGACCGAGGCACTTGTCTCAGTCGTTTTCTTTCTTTTTAACTTTTGTTGCTGTTGGTGTTTTTCACTGATACATGTATTTTTATGAAGAAAGGTAAAACACCGCTTTATACCTAGAAGGAGAATTTAACCATGGACATTACTTCAGTCACATTTTTTTCTGGCTACGGTCCTGCTGAACCAATTTTCTTAATAGCATCCAGTAAGATAACTACACCAAGATACATAATTATTTCCTATTCCGTCGTCATTTAACATGCAAATACTCAGATGCAGAGGCACCAAGCCTGGTCTATTGCCCTGGAACCATATATCAACTGATAGCAGGAACCGAGGAAGCTGTATCGTGGAGAGAGCCAGTGTTTATCGACAACGTCAAAGTGGTGAGAATCGAATCATCAAAAAAACCTGGGGATATATTTCAATTAGGAAGCACAAATGTGGAATACACTGCGTTCGACGAAACAGGAAATGTGGCGAGGTGTATTTTTGTCGTAAACCTCAAACGTAAGTCATTTGCACAAAGGATCCCTTTACGTTTGTTTGCTGGAATGTTTGTTTGTTTCTTTAATTGTCTCTTTGTTTGTTTGTTTGATCTCAGTTTGTTTTTTTTTTGTTTGTTTCTTTAATTGTCTCTTTATTTGTTTGTTTGATCTCTGTTTGTTTGTTTCTTTGATTCTTTTTGTTTGTTTGTTTGTTTGATATCTGTTTGTTTGTTTCTTTGATTCTCTTTGTTTGTTTGCTTGATTTCTGTTTGTTTCTTTGTTTCTTTGATTCTCTTTGTTTGTTTGGTTGATTTCTATTTGTTTGTTTCTTTGATTCTCTTTGTTTGTTTGCTTGATTTCTGTTTGTTTGTTTGTTTCTTTGATTCGCTTTGTTTGATTGTTTGATCTCTGTTTGTTTGTTTGTTTGTTTGGTATGGTACTTCAACATCGGCAATGGCCTTGTCACATTCGTTGTTTTTCTCGACTTAGCTAAAGCTTTTGACACCATTGATCATAATACTTTATTGGAAAAATTACGGCTTTTCGTTGTTAGTGCTATTTCTATTCAATGGTTTAAAACATGTATTACCGGCCGCCAGCAGAGGTGCCAATTCAACAATTTTCTATCCAACGGTAAACAAATTTCTTGTGGAGTGTCCCAGGGATTAATTCTAGGGCCTTCGTTATTTCTTATCTACATTAATGATTTGCCGTGTTCTCAATATTGTTCTAAAACGTGAATGTTTGCTGCTGATTCAAACATAACTGTTATAGCGACTTGCTTTAGAGAGTTAGAAAATTTGGTTAATAATGAATTAGAAAATATTGGGCAGCGCCTTATTGCCAACGAGTTAAACTGATTTAAATGTAGTGAAGACCGAGTATGCATTAGTTTGCTCTAATCACAATTAAAGCAGCTCAACTGACGTTTCCCCTCCGAATAAGACTGGGTGATGATCCGATAAAGACAGTTAAAGCAGCCAAATGTTTAGACGTTCATAATGACGAGCATCTATCATGGTTGGATGTTGTCCTTCAGTAGCATTTTGAATGAAAGTGGTAAAAGTTCAAGTGAGGCCTTACACTACTGTAAAATGATGTTAAAATCTTTTAAAAATCCAAGCTGTCGCCGATCTACGGCATCATCAGGGATAAGAAAAAATATTCCGCGTAAGGCTTATATACAGATTTAAAGTAAAAACGTGTGAGAAGCGAAAGAATGTGGGGGGTAGAATGCATGAGATAAATAAGATACAAATATGAAGAAAAACGAATGATGTGATCTAATGAGCGAGTTTCAAAGTACAAAAAGTCTCTAGATATGTTAAAATAATTATTACAACAAAAACGACAGCCATAAAGCATCAAAACATGTTTGATGACGTCCTCCGTCTTAACGGGTATCCTGAAAGTACTATAGACAAAACTAGACACTCCCAGAACCATCAGAAAGACCCTCGACCTCTCAACACAGAATGGTCGTACCTGAAGATCCCATATATCTCCGAACGTCTCAACTACAGGATCACCAACATTTTCCGAAAAGAGGGTATACCAGTACGGGTCACGCACAAGTCATACACCCTCAGACGAGCTCTCTCTCAGAACAACACGGAACGGACATGCACGAGGGCCAACTGCCCCATCTCCAGTACCAAAATGTGCTTATTACGCAACGCTGTTTACCAAATCACGTGTAACAACTGCAACCAATACTACATCGGGAGCACCACACGCTTTATCCACGATCGTGTAAGAGAACACCTGAACAATGACAACTCCTCCGTGAAGAAACACATTTCAAAGTGCCAAAACAAAGTCCCCAAAGGCATCGAAATCAAGACCATTGTACTATAAAACGACCCCGCAAATCTACGACTGTTCAAAGCGTTTTACATACGAGACTACAAACCTGCCCTCAACTCCCGAGAGGAATGCAGCGAATTCGCGGACCTGTTATTCTAATAATTATTTTAACATATTTAGAGACTCTTTGTACATTGACACTCGCTCATTAGATCACATCATTCGTTTTTCTTCATATTTGTATCTTACTTATCTCATGCATTCTACCCCCCACATTCTTTCGCTTTTTACAAGTTTTTACTTTACATCTGTATATAAGCCTTACGCGGAATATTTTTTCTTATCCCTGATGATGCCGTAGATCTGCGAAAGCTTGGATTTTTAAAAGATTTTAACATCATTTTACAGTAATGTAAGGCCTCACTTGAACTTTTACCACTTTCTAAGATATCCTCTTCAGGCATTGCTGGATTAAAACTGGTTAGACCTTTTGTCCCGAAAGGAGTCTTAATTAAAATTTTTAAATCATTGGGCGATTAGAGTGATGTTGTCTGGTCGGGTCTAAACAAGGGTCTGTCACACAGACTTGATAAACTCTACAATCGGGCGACTCGGATCATCACTCAAAGTGACTGGGAAATTAGATCTGCAGACATTTTGAGAATGCTTCGGTGGGATACTCTTGAAATAAATTGTCTGTCTGTCTGTTTGTTTCTTTGATTCTCTTTGTTTGTGTGTTTGATTTCTGTTTGCTTGTTTGTTTGTTTGATTCTCTTGGCTTGTTTGTCTGTTGTTTCTTTCTTTCTCCAATTTTCTTTGATTGTTTCTTTGATTCCTGTTTGTTGGTTTGTTTGATTGTCTCTTTGTCTGTTTGTTTGTTTCTTTGATTCCCTTTCTTTGCTGTTTGTTTTTTGTGTGTGTGTTCGATTCTTTGATTCTCTTTGTTTGTTTCTTCGATTGTCTCTTTATTTGTTCTGCTGTGTTGAGTCTTTTTTTCGAGAGCAATTTTACATAATTCCATTAGTTTGTCGACATAGAATATATCGTAGTTGATGATTGAGACTTTGAGTTTGTGCCCGCAATTCTTAGGATTTCTCAACAATGGCCGTCTTGCCTCATAACAATATCAGTGACGAAAAAAAAGCCAAACACAAGTACCTAAGGTTTTGGTTGAAATAATAATAATAATAATAATAATAATAATAATAATAATCATCGATATTTAAACAGGGTGACCCCTTCAGTCGCAGGACTGGTATCAACGAGGGCCCTGTATAACGTAAAATAAAAAGAGCATGTATAAATAATATATATCTATAAAAAACTAACTACTTTAAAAGATACGCTGAAATGTTTAAAAAATTGAAAAGCTTAAAAAGGTAATAGCGTTCTCATAAAAATTGGATATCGAATTGAAAATGTTCTAAAAAATAACCTAAGAAAAATGAATGTATTTAATATCAATTCAGCAGTGCGGGTGTTTTGATGAGAAAATAAAAGAAGGAAAAACAAACAACAACAACAACAACAACAACAACAAACACAAACACAATGCGTAGTGGCTTACTGAAGCAACACTTTTGTTTACAGGGAGGCAGTGTGAAACTCCCGACGACCCCGACAACGGAGTCCTGGATTGCCGAGCTTTCGGAGATTATATGTATTGTTCGGTTGTTTGCACAGCGGGAAAGGACCTGTTCCAGTATCATCTTGGTTCATACTGTACCTCAACAACCTTGGTATGGACACCCCCAGAGATACCTGATTGCGTAGGTTGGTGCCATCCTTAAAAGACATAAATTAATTGAATTTATAATTTAAAACATTGGCGCTGCAGATCTGAGTGCTACACCTGGTGTCACAAGTTGTCCAGTTTTGAGTTAAAAAGACCGCTGCATAAAACGTTTAAAGACGCGCCTGTATAGTGCTAGTCTCAATTTAAAATGGAATACCGGTATTTACCATGATACTTCCCTTAATTTGTAACTTGTTTTCTGTGAGGGTGTTTTAGTTAAGTCGAAACTTGACTACCCAATTAGTAACAATGTCTGTGGAGGCAGCGTGGCCGAGTGGTTAGGGCGCCGGACTTGAAATCTTTAGGTCGCGAGTTCAAGTCCCGCTCTGACCACTTAGCTGGAGTTGTTTCTCGGTAGACCCTAGTTCAGCTCCTCCGTCATTCTTGTATATAGCTAACTGGTCTGCCTCCCGCCGGTTGGGATTTTTAAGCCTATTACGTTTAGTTGATATATTTGTTTCCTTCATTTAAAGTGGCATGCCTGTGAACTAGCTAGGTGTAGCTAAGCGCATTGATCACTATAAACAACAACATTTGACATTTTTTTTGACATTTGTCAGGGTTGTTCGACCTTTTTGATTATTCTTACCATCTTTTGTTTCTTCAGACTCTGTAAGTTTACCCGAGAGTGGAGTGTGTCCTGCTCACATGATTCCCCAACCATCCGTAGCTGGTTTCTCGAACTCAGTCAAGTTATGCGGTATGTTGCCCTTGCAACTTCGATCATCTTGTAAATTAAGTGAAATATAACTCTTCTTTAGGGACGATCCCTATGTTGTGTTACTGAACTGGATTCTAAGTTTTGTATGTGGACTAACAAATAACGTTTTTAGATGATGAATGGACAGAAGGACAGTCAGAATAGCAGACCGTCAGAAAGACAGATAGACAGACAGACAGAAAGACAGACAGACAGACAGACAGACAGACAGGCAGAGTGATAAACAGACTAGCTGGCTGACTGATTGAGGAGTGATTAACGGATTGACATACATTTATCGATCTTTCAGTCAAATGTCCTCGTGGAATAAAGTATGATGACGCTCTGAAAGACTGCGTAAACTGCCCAGTGGGCTATATCAGTGAAAAAGAGTCAAGCTTGACTTGTACTCAATGTCCCTCGGGAAAGAACAACACCAAGGAAGGGTCCAAAACATGTATCGGTGAGTAATAACCCTTGATTATGTTTATGCTGAATAGCAAACTCTATAGAGCAACAAAGATTAAGCCCGAGTACAGTATGATGCTAGAGGTTTCAAGAGAAACTTCGAGCATACGAGGTTCCAGGCGTGAAAATTTTGGTCAACTGCGGGCCGCTTTTTATTCGACCAAAAATCATTTCGCAACAGGAAAGATTAATATTGAAATGTCGGCTTAAAACTTCCAGAAAAATCGAAAAATGTGAACCATTCACTAAAATTTGCAAATCCGGGGTGAAAAATTGAATGGAACAGAAACTTTCGTGAAAAGATTTTGGAAAGAGGCTATTCAGTTCTTCACAGAAAATATTTGGAATTTCGCGATTAAAGCCGAATTTTTGGGTAATGTTTTCAAAAGCAACCGATCTCATCAAATGACCTACGTACAACTCTTATAATTGCCAGTGATTACCCAGATATAAAAATCGCACACGTAGTACTCAGAGCTAAATATTCCAGGTTAATTTGAATTCTATTGTAGTGTTTTAAGTATTTTAAGTTGTAAAGCGCTGTTGATCAGTAAATGTAAATAGCGCTCTAGAAGTTATTAAATTATTATCATCATCATCATCATTATTATTATTATTATTAGATTTTACGTCAACAACTGCCTTATAATGTTTTTTTTCCCCACATGATTAATTTTTTTTTTATTTGTTGCAGATTTGTGTAAGAAAGGGTATTGGTCCATTGATGGTTTTGATTCTCTTGAGAATCAAGCATGCATACTTTGCAGCATAGGAACTTATCAAGACCAGTTTGGCGGGACAGAATGCAAACAATGTCCGAGTGGATATACAACTATATCGGCAGGTTCCACCTCTAAAGACGATTGCGGAAGTAAGATACATTTACATTCGATAGAAATGAACATCTCTACTGCATTAAGTTATTAATTTCGCAAATAAGCCAAGCGCGCGAGAGAATACCGGCCCGAGTTCTTGGCGCCTAGTAAAGACCGAGTGCAGCGAGGTACATACAAAAAAGACCAGGCTGCGATATTCTCTGGGTAGGGTTCCGAGCAAGTTTGGTTTATCAGAAGATACTCCCTACATTACTGACCTTTTATTTGCTGTTTTTGTTGTTGTTGTTGTTGTTGTTGTTGTTTTTCAAGAAAGCCTTTGAAACCTTGCGGGATCATTCGAGAAATCTGACTGGTTAATTCTAGTTATTGGCCCTCTGAGCTAAGCTGTACGTGTATGCATATTCTTATGTTGAATAAGTGTGTCGTTCGTGTTATATGTATGATTACAAATATATCAGACGTTTGCCTTTAAAATTGTTCGTTGCTCTTTTCAAGTCTATTAAACGGGATACGTTTTAAATAGAACTCGACATTTAGACCAAAAGAACGGCTTTAAATCGAGTGTCCTCAAACCAAAACCAAACAATATTGTTCCATGCAATCGCAAGAGTCACAGACAATACAGCGCACGAATCAAAACTCGGAGTAATTACATACCACTTACTCAAAGCGCGGGAAAACGCAAGTGCGAACGATTGGTTTTGCTTTTACTTCTGATTGCATAAAAACTGACCCTGTGTGAATGAATTTCTAAAGACAGTCGTGTAGCGCAGTCAGGGCAAAACAAATTACTTCTCGACACTCGAATGAAAACCACTCTAGTCACAAAATATTTGTACAACGTTTTATTTTTTATGATGTATTTTAACGCTCGTTTTATACAGCAAGGCCTACAGTGTCGTCCTTTGGACCTCCCTCCATGGTTATAGAAGCGGATGAAAATGGCCGGGCGGAGTTCGAGTGTATGGCAGCTGGGCCTCCAACACCAAATTTTGTGGTAAAAAAGACACAAGAAGCACCAGGTAAGTTGTTGAATCAACGAATCGATGTCCTCAAGCATTGATAATCGTATGAACACGAGTGCCATCAAACGTTTATTTATTTACCTATTCGAACGTTCATAGAAATTTTATGAGTTTTAAGAACGCGCTTGCACCGTTTGCGTTACGTTGCAGTGCAGTCCAAACTAAAAATAAATGATATTTTTTACTGCACAATGAACTGATTTTCTTCGTCATATGATAAGTCAAGTATTACCATTGCACTGGATTATAAAGAATTCTATTTGCATGCCAACAAAATCATTTGAAAAATAAAATTTGGTTCCATATGTTTCGTGCAACATTTTGCCTCATGCATTTTGACGAGATAGGCTGTCACTTGGCTCGATCTAATCAGGGAGCTGTGTTGTACGTATCCAGCTGTATCTAAAGAGAATGAGTTGAGTCACTAAATGTTTTGTAACTTGTTATAATACTTCCAGAGGGATATGAGGGACCTGTGAGAGTGGAGTACATCACGTCAGGCAGCGTCACCACAGGAGTGCGTTATATCATTCTTAGCGTGATGGAACATGATGCTGGACTGTACTCGTGTACCGCAACTAACACGTTTGGTTCGGATACAAAGCACCTCACACTAAAAGTGAAATTGGATTTCGGCTCAGGAGGTGGTGGCTCAGGTGAGACAAATGAGGCAACAATTATCGCAATTTAGGATACTTTATCAGGGTCCTAAAGCTGATTTGGCCTGCTGCTTTCTTTTAGAAGTCTCCTCGCCCTTTCAAAGTTGTTATTGTACATTGTTATTTTGTTGTGTGGCAAGTAAATAAAAAGATGATGGTGGTAGTGGTGGTGCTGCTGGTGGTGGTTGTGATGATGATGATGATGATAGCTTCATTACTCAGGCTTTCTTGTAATAACTATTTACTTGTTTTAATTTGGCATTGTTAAACTGGGACATACTGTGTCCCAGTTACCTACTGTCCCTTAGTAATCTCGCCAGTCCGTAACTTTGCTTATTCAACTTGCTTTAGAAAGAAAAAAAAAGCATCGTTAGCTGGTGAAGGCAAGGAGGTATCAACTAAACACAAACATTGAGTGAAGGATCTTTCATCTGGATGATATTCTTGATTTCTTGATATCGGTCAACAAATCATGTGCTAAACTGTGATCCATTGTCATCCTTTTAATCCCGTCATTCTTCCCCAATACACTTTTTTTTTCATTTTGCTCTGTTGAATCTTTTTATCAAAACTATTTGCTTATTTGTCGCCATACGGCAATGGAATAGGTGGTTTGCAATCATTCCCAAGAGATTACCCTGGCAGCAATGTTGGATAATAGCAACAATAAAGCTAATTAGAATTCTGGTTTTAAAGGTCATCCAACATGGCGGTAATGACGTCAGTTGCAAACGACCTATATAGAGGTTGGGAAAGGTAATTATTGATATTTAGGAAATATACAATGGACCTTTTTTACGTCTCCTTTTAGGGACAGGCCGATAGATGAAGATCGACAGTAGAACAGAGCTGAAGAAAAACATGGCAGCGATGATATGGGAGTTTTATTTCTTCGTAGATTGTTGTAGATTTAACAACACATGGTGTGAGTTTAGTTTGCAAGTGAATTGTCGTCAGGAGAAGTTGTATGTTCTGATGATGAGACACCAATAAATATATGGAAGTTAAGCAAAAAGGTAGTGTTATGCCACTTGTGTCCTTTTCACAAGCCATTCCGGGCGTGGGATGGGGGAGGGGGGGGGGGGGGAGGGGGAGGGGGTCGGGTTAGGTGCACATATCAATAGGTTGTTTCGCTTCGGGGTATAAATCAAGGCTTCTGGTGTCACTTATGGCGTTGATGACGGAAGGCCACTATCTTAAGTGTCTTTTAGGGTGCGCTCGAAGAAATAATAATGACAAAAACGTTCTTATTTCCGTTTTTAGGCTCGATTTCCGCTGGTCTCTCGATCCCGGTTTACTAGCGCGGGCTCCTTTCCTGAATAGCGGCTGGTAATAGAGCCTATTCCGTTTTGAGAGGTATCTTTTGGGTCAAATAAAGATTGGTCTCCTTTAACAAAATTAGGGGTTAAATTGTTATTCGACGAGCATCCCCGACCTTTTCATATGGACGTCTCTTCCCCCGGGTTACTAACACACGAGTGCTTAGCCATAAAGAACCTAATTCGGTAGACATCTAGCGCGAAATTCTATTAACCTTGGAGAAAATAAACGTCTATCGCGTTGAAGTTATCTTTTGCCGACATCATTCAGTTACGTGATGTTTGCTGCACAATTAAAATCTATTAATTTGTGGATTTCTGTTAATAGTAATAACGATTATTAGTACCTTTTTTTTTTTGCTCAGTGATGACTTGTCTTTGTTATGTATAATCACGACAACTGGTTAATATTTTGACTCTCGGCTGGTTCCGTGTACTCTATGTAAATAATCTTGGGCGAACACAGCGATCGATTTAATGGCTTATGGCAGGGATACTTTTGTCTGGAGCCAGTTTCTCGAAGGTCCCAAAAAGTTTTCGTACCCGGAAAGTCGTGGCAAAATCTCAAACCCTATGATTACGGAGCTGTCTTATCACATATTCTTAATATGATGAGAGGTTCTCTTCATACAAAAAGTTCCAGGCGTATACACCTCTGTTTTTAGATACAGATTAATAAAAATTGCTTTGAGGGCCCGAAAAGTTTCCGGGCCTTTCGAGAAATGGGCTCCTGGCCTCATAAGACTTATACACGGGTTTGCTGTTTTGCAAACCGTTGCTTAGTCATAACTTAAAATTTACCTAACAATAGTTCAACAAAACTGAAAGTGCTAAGGGAAGAGCTTAATGTCGATCAGAGCTGGTGGACTCCTGCCACGTTAACCGCACTGTTTACCAAAGTTGAATGAAAATCAATGAAAGTTTAAACCATTTACTGGGGAGCTTAAGCAATGACCACCGAGAGCAACGCCTAGTAAAAAATTAATTTATATCTTACTTTCGAATTTCGCAGTTGTTCAAAATACGCAATACTTACTCATTTTATAATTACGCTGTTGTTTGCACAGCACGGCGAAGGAATGTACAAAGATTTATAACACGTGCATTATAAGTTCTGTTTGGTGGTGTTCTCGTTGCCGTTTCCAACGCAAACCCCGTCGGTTATGATTTGCCTGGATAGAGTTTGTGTAGAAAGCTAAATCATTTACATGAAGTCCGAAAATGGTAAGAGGAAAGAACAAATGGCATCGCTTACTAGAAAAAACTTCTGATCAATATAATTTGCTTTCGTTGACTATTCAGGGCCCTACGTTGGAGTAATTGCTATTCTGAGAACGCCCACGGGTTTCCTTGTCAGCATCTGAACTAAAACAAACACACCCTACCTAACTTCATCCAAGCCTTTTTCGCGTTCGAGTATTGTGAATCGTGGTCAGGAACGTTGTTATTTTGGAAGACATGGTTTTACTCAACACATATTTGACGACCTTTAAAGCATTTATTATCTTTAGGATTCTGTGTCAAGTCTCCAGAGCCTGCAGTAAGTGTTACTGTCTGCATTTTTTTCCCTGCCTTAGTCCCTATAGTTTGAAAGGAGCACTAAGTCTTAATTACGCTACGTTGAATAATTTAACGTTGGAACTCAATCAAAATGGATGTCCTTCTCTGCCCGCTCATATTCTCCTTTTTGAACTTGATATTCGCTTCATGTAATCACGTCAAATAGCCACAAGTTCATAAAGACAAATACTCGTGGTTCATTGCGGGTACCAATATGGCCGCCACGAAAATACAATATTGTCCATAATTAAATGCTCAATAATTATTTGATTTGTTTTGTCTGGGGCAAGATGAATTTAATCCTATGCTGTGATTGGCTAACCAAGCGAGCAAGATGGAGCTACCTTGCCCGCTCGGGATCACCCACTTTGACCCGCAAGAAAATATAATATTGCTCCTTTTCCAAAAAATAAATCGTTTACTGCCCAGGCTTGTTCCGTCAAAATGACTGGACATTGGCCTCGTTCTTAATTTATTTGCTTATTTTTGGACCTTGACTCCGTTTCGGTGCATAAGCACGCGAGGAAAAGAACTTAGCCAACATCCAGCGATCTTGACCTCACACTTGTTCAATATTAACCCATATTTATCTTCAAGATGACAGACCTACATGTAAGTGTGCCATGTACTCCTTTCATCAAGAAAGTCTTACTTGGATAAAAAGCAGGGAATTGTGTCAGAAGGACAGCGGAGACCTCGTTTCCATGGAAACCGACAAAGAGTGGAAGTACTTGACAGACTTCATCCAGAATCTAGCATGCTCAAAGCACGCTGAATATTTCATTGGACTTTCAAACAAAACAGGAAGCTGGCGGTGGCTGAGTAATGTCAGTATTGAAGTACCTGGTCAGAAATGGCGATGGCATTATGGTCAGCCATCGGGTGACGGAGGTTGTGTTGTTATGTATAAGAACTATGCAGCAGGGGACAACCCTAAGATGAAAGGTTATTTTAACGATTTGCCGTGTAATTCGGATGGTGCAAAAATAGCAAATAGAGGATTTATTTGTGAGAAAACTGTCGGTAAGGGAAGCCATTTCCATTAATTTACATATACGAAATATTTTAAGAAATGACCAACCTCTGATCTCCACTGCCTAAGTGCCATAAAGCGTTTTAAGAGAAATATGATTCACGCTATCAGAAGAAAAAAAAAATTTCAAATATACGTATTTTTCATGAGTAGTTAAGTGAACTCATGTCTTACCCTGGAAACTACTTCTTCGAACAAAGGCCGCTCATGTGTGTGTTTTTTTTTGTTTTTTTGTTTTTTTTTGCGTGTGTTTTCTTACCCCTGCCACTGTTTTTTTGCTGTTGGCTGTTGTGATTAGTCCAGTCACTGCTAATGTAAAATAACTGAAAATCTAAAGTTATACTAAGCTCGATGCATGAAGATTTTAGCTTACCTCAAACACAGGATAGAAGCGTCCGCCTGTAAATATAGAGAATCGCGGCCAGTAAGATGATTGAAAATTCGAATTTTTTGATAAAAAATAATATTTTGTAGCAAATGTTTTGAACCCAGGAGTATCAGTACTTCGTATAGTGTGATTGTCCGGGTGAGGGTAGTTCTGAGAAGAACTGCTGTTGGAGACTAACGTTTCGACAACCTGAGTGGAAGTCATCTTCAGAGTCAAGCGAATAGTGTTTGTCAGTCGGTGATGTTTTTGATCTGGTCCGTTGAACTTGATTGGTCAGTTTAGCCATAACAGTATTGGCTGAAAGACTCGTGTAGGGTTTGTCATCAGTCATTGTTCGGTTTCGATCCGTCTATTATTAGTCAAATTGGTCGGTTTTTCGTCCGCCTATTGTTAGCCAAATTAAGTCGGTCTGTTAGAAGTCCGTTTGTCGGTTTCGTTTCCGTCGTGGATAAGTCTTTTGTAAGGCGGCAGTAGTTGTTGACGAATGAATGAATGAAAGACTTTATTAAAGTGTCAATAGTATTCAGCTAATAAAACTAATTGTTGGCATTTGTTAAGAGGCGCTTGTTCTAGGGTAGTGTACCAGGTTTCCAGAGTCAGTCGTTGAAAATAGTCTGTACTGTAAGTTAAGCACTGAGCAGAGTCCCAGTCAATGTTGTGGTTTGTCAGTTGCGGAAGAACAGCAATGTGATTGTTGGCATCACTATTTTCGTGGCTCGTTTGTGTTCAGTCACTCTCGTGTTAAGGCTTCAGCTGCCAGTCTTACATAGCTTTCCATGCAGGTGTTACATTACCAAGCGTTCCCCTCCCCCCCCCCCCCCCCCGCCCCACTTTCTTTCTTTCTTTTTTTTCTTCCTTTAGCCTCGAATGTGTTTCCTGATACTGGGTCCGTCCGCCGGATTGAAAAAAACAAAAGTAAATAAAAATAAATAAATAAATAAATGAATAAATAAATTACAAGAAGTCTCTGAATAGGAGGCCTGGTACCCAAGCATCATTGCTGTGGTGCCTGGAAACAACAAGACATGAACCGGAAATCAATATTTGGTTGATGTTATTGTAAAATTTAAACAACGTAGCACAATATACTGTAAAAAAAATGTTACTGGTTTTGTTCCTGGTTTTCTCTATGCTTAATACTATGTTCATATTTGAGATTAAAATAATTATTTAAAGTGAAAAATGACTTAACTACGTCGTTACATTGTTTTTTTTTTTTTTTTTTTGAAAATGCCAAAAATTTGGGTCGGTCGGACGAAGCTAAATGGAGAAAAAAAAAAAGAAGATGGCCTAAGCTAAGAAAAGCAAATAAAAAATCCTGTAAGTAAGAATACAATATTTTCAAGTTTGCAAATGATCAATCATAAGCGTTCTATTGCTGATATATAACCAAACATCAAGCTAATTAAGGCATGATGTTATGTCGATAACTTGACCTATTGTAGTCAAGACACACATTAGGAAATCCGATGGTGGTCTGTCTGTCATGTGACAAAACAGCCAATCATGTTGATGAGTGTTTTGTGTCCGCTAGTATAAAGGACTGATCGCATTCTCAAATATTCCCTTCTGCTTTTATGATAACCGTCACAGGGGGTATATCTCTTGGCGAAAATTTTTTTTTTCAGGCAAGTTGTGGAGATATTTTGTTTTACATTACAATGTGTCATCCTATAATTTATATTCCGGGGCATTCATTCATTAGACGTTTAGACAACTTCGTTGCTGCAAACCCTAACCTTAACCACTAATTCTTGTTAAATAATGTTGCCACATTTACGTGGCATGGTGTTGGGGGTAGAACTGTGGCCAAGACGCTGCAATACGACCTCCCTGTGGTCACTTCATTCGCCCCAGACATAGTTATTTTACAGCTGCGAACCAATGATCTTTCTCGGCTTGATCCTGCAGTCGTGGGTTCTTCCGTCGAGGAGCTTGTTACCATTCTGTACGACACGTACAACGTTAAGCTTGTTTGTGTCTGCCAAACCCTTTTGAGATCGGACCCTTAATTCATCACGCGTATCCGCGCGTTTAACAAATATTTTAAAACGTTCCTCGAGGCCCTCCCTTATTCCTTTTTCTGCATAGGGACATAGGGGATTTTGGAATACATCCCAGACTGATTTCTCGCTCGTAATGGTGTCCAACTCAATATTTTTTTTTTTAACGCACGAGTTTTATGCATCTCTCCGTTATGTTCCTATAGATGCACTGACCGTTACAATTGAGCTCCAGCTGGCATAAACTCTCTATTTACCAAACACTCATTGTTGAGAAACCACAGAGATAATCTGAACCTCTATGTGCAATGCCCCAAGAGTGCCTTTTTCCGATCTTCCTTCTCACATCGTGAGTCTGTTCTATGGAATAACTTACCCGAATGTTGTTTCTTTTAAATCTGCTCTTTAAGGAAAATCAGACATTTTAGAAAAAAAATTACATTTAATGGAGTGCAGGGAACAAAGAAAGAAAGTGCTATCACATATATTAAACTTTATTATTATTATTATTATTATTATTACTATTATTGTTATTATTATTACTATATTACATTACTTGGATTAGAACATTGCTTTCCTTTGAGATTTTAAGGTGAGTGCACACATGTGCGAGAGGCTCCAGGACACCTTTCCACAAAGTTCCAGAAGGGTATTTTATTGATGACTGCCGCTTAAACGTTAGCCAAGCGTGTGTGCGTTAATTTTAGAGCACACTTTTATTTTAATTTAGGAGAAAGTGCATTTTTTAAATACACATTCGCAGACCAAGTATTTTTTTTTAATGTCTTTATACAAAAATAAGTTAGAAGTGAGGCGAAGGCGAAACAGTTTGTATATTGTGAGTATTTTACGAAATATGTTGGAAAGGATCTTTATGGAATTAGAGATTATTGAGATACATTGTACTCTTATTAAAAAAAAAAAAAAAAAAAAAAAAAAACTGCAAGGGAAATTAGTTATATTTTGAAATAGTGTACGTTTGATACTTTTATAAATAAAGTTGTTCTTAACATATTATTATTATTATTATTATTATTATTATTATTATTGTTGTTGTTATCGTCCTCACGTAATGCTTGCTTAGAGGCCTTAGGGCCGAGACCTTACCATGGTCCTGGGGCACTAGGGGATAGCCAGTTTTAAGCTTGATGGCACCCTCCTCAAAATGTGTGCTGTACCTAGCAAGGTTATCATTTGTAGTTCACTGATGCTTAATTGGCCAGGAATTCCTCCAATATACGTTTCTAGTCCCTTTTGATAGCTCCAATGATAACTGGTATCGTTTCCGTTCTCATGCCCCACATTCGGCTTGTTTCGATTTCCAAGTCCTTATATTTGGATAGTTTTTCAGTGTCTTTCACGGATGTGTTTCTGTCTGATGGTATTGCCATGTCAATAAATTTACAGGTTTTCGTCCAATTTCCCGAAGTATGTCCTACTCCATGCCCTTTATTATTATTATTATTAGCCATGGCATATGCATACAACCATATGCATATGCAACCATTTATCGCCGAATCATAATCTATCCCAGGCATTGACCTCCGGCTTGCTTGCGAAGTTGAGCTGAGTTGAGCTTCGCAGGCAAGCCGGCGGCTGTCGGCGGTTGTCGGCGATGAAAATATTTTATGTGAACATCATCTTGCGGACGCAACGTACTCCAGTAAGACGATTCGATCCATATTTACGGGTAAAATTGTTGAAATTTGAGCAATTCGATTTGCATTTCGCGCAAATTTGAGTTCGTCGCGTCGGCGATCCATCGCAGATGCGCCGGGGACACACTGGGACAGATCGCTGAGGGTTGTCAATTGCAACCGGCGACTACGTCGCAGGTACGTCGGCGGGATATGAGAACCAAGCTTTACACGTAAACTATAAATTAATGTTGAAAGTTCGCGCCAATTTGTCACCCATGGTATTAGGTATTTTACTTTCTTTGGCCTGGGGATCTCATGCAGTGTAACTTTAATTTGGCGCCAACGTGTAATTTCCGCAGTAATGTAGGTTAATAGACCAATTTCGATGTATTAAAATTCAGCCGAACACTTTCGATACCACTAGCCTGCGAAAGCAGATGCATTTCCGGTTGACGCTTGTCTCCGTCGAAAATAACGTCTGCGAACCCGAGCCAGGAAACGATTTCTGTGACGTTGGAATTTTAAGCCAATCACAGCTTAGCTCAAGTAGCCCTAGAACTACTTTGCGAGGTATTCGCTGCGAGGAGCACTCGAGTTTCATTCTATCATGGAATCTGATTGGCCAAAGAGAAACAGAAGTCATTACGTCACAGAAATCGTTTCCTAGCTCGGTTTCGCAGACGTTATTTTCGGCGGAGACAAGCGACAGCCGGAAATACGTCCGCGTTCGCAGGCTACGATACCACTTGCTTGGTGCAAAATCGAATCGTGGAGAATCTCTTCATAGGGCTCGCTAGGGTCCTGTAGAACTAGGTCATCAGTATGCGATTTTTAGCCGAAATCGAAATATTTACTCTGCGGTTGAAGAAAGGCGATGAGGTTAACGAAAATTTAAAACAGTCTCCTTTCATTAGGCCTTAGGAAGAATGGAAGTCAAAATACCATGCAAACTAGAACGTGAGAACGTAGTCGCAACAATTGGCCTCAGCGTGTTATCAAGAAACTTGCCGGTAACAATTTATGTATTTTATTATAGATATATTTCTTTTCTTTCTTCCTTTCTTTCTTTTTTTTTTTCTGTCGAGCGTGCCACATAACCTTATCAATTTGGCTTTTATCCTGTGTTCATTTGCCAAGTTGGTGACGACACAGAACAAAACTGAAATGTAAAACGTGAGTACAATACTTTGTGGGGTAAGCAATTCTTGCAACTGTAATGAATCTGACAGCAATAGGCTCCCGCATGAATCTCTAGCTGTGATTATCAATATGTGTAAACGGTCGAGGAAAAATCAGAATACCTTTCAAGTGCAAACGCTTACGAATTCAAATGTATATCTTGTGAAGAATCCAGCGACATTTATGAATCCAAGATATTACATCCTGTTGTTTATATGTCACCTAACTTACTTAATTGGTGTATAATATGTAATTCGGACATTTAGTGATTAAAAAGGGTATTGTTTATTGATTTAGCAGAGTTCCTGCTTATCCTGTGCCCAAAAATGTATGGCGAATTTCCCGCATTCTCACAAAGGATTTTTACATTTTTTTTAACATTTTAATTTATTATTTCAGTTTTTTCTCGTTTTAATATTGTAAGAAAATTGTTTGATCTGGCGTTGTTTCTTATTTGCAAGCCATAATATTGGGGTTCAGCGACGAGCTTTCTAAAAATTTCATCGACGGGATCACGGAAGTAAGCATGAAGTATTTTAAAATAAAAACATGAATAAGTTTACTACGGTTAATTGAATGTCTTATATTCAGCAAGAAGGGGGAGAGGGGGGGGGGGTGGGGTGGCTACTCTGTAAAGTTTTATACGTGGATGCTCCGCCTCGAGGTCCAACCCCTTACCCTTTAGCAAGAAAAGGTACGCCTTTCATGTAAGTGCTATTGAAAAAGGTACCCCGTTCCCTTACCTTCGTGAGAACATTGCATCTCTTTTTTAAACCCTTGAAATGAAGTTATGAGGTAGTGCTTAGTAAATTAAATGCTACTGCCGTAATGTGCGTCTCTTCGAAATATTTTGAGGTCCCTTTTGAATAACTAAAAGACAGATTTCTCTACCCTTTGATATACGTCAACTTGTGAACCCCTTAACCTTTAATATACCTGAAGCGTGAAAAAGGTACCCCTTTCGGGTGAGCCTACTCGTATAGGCCGTCGTAGGGAGCACTCCTTCCCCGGTACGAGTGCTTGACTAGTTTACATCTTTGTTCGTAATTTTCTGTTACATAGGTGAAACCTTTAAATGGTTCAAAGGTGGCTGTTCCAATTACACATTTCACGCGCCATCTACCCCTCTTAATTGGGAGCAAAGCAGACGATTGTGCAAGAAGACTGGACTTGGTGATCTTGTGTCTATTGAAAGTTACGCAGAGTGGAGCTTCTTGAAAGACACTATTTTAAAGTTGACAGTAGCTGACCAATATTTCATCGGTTTGAAAAAAGATTATCGGTCTAGACAGTGGAGATGGTTAAGTAACAAGAGCACATCTCAGAGAGATCTTCCTTGGGCTACAGGGGAACCGAATGGTGATGGGAATTGTGCAGCTATGTACAAGGATTATGGGAAAAATTATGGAAAGTATTATGACTTGCATTGTACAATAATGCTCTGGCCTGGGTACATTTGTGAGTTTCTGGTCGACGGCTGCAATCAAGAAGGCAAGTCTTGTACATTCCATATATACTTTAAATGATTGTTTTAAACATTTTTTTAATCATATAACCTATCTTCGATGTGACGATCCGTACTTCCACAAGCAATGAACTGATTTCCCCCTTGCGTTTGTCCCTCGCGCGTTTTTTTTTTTGTTTTTGACAATTCGATGATGAGATCTTAATCGTCGTAACCTTAACGTCGTCAAGACAAAATGTATGTTCATTGAAACCCGACATAAAATGTATCTGCTCCCCGACATTAATCTTGCCAGATTTAATATCGACCTGTGAATATCTCAAGCGTTGTCTTGCTCGGGCTTCAAACACTCAGTACAAAACATCATCACTTGGAGTGGAGCACTGCTTCTACAGTAAGTTAACACAGTTATAATTAACTTTTGACAGCCTCGAAATGAAATTTCAAGCAAAGGGAAAAACATAATCAATACCCTAGTTTTCCATAAGAAAGCGTAGTGTATAATCATTATGGTAAACGCTAGATTGCTCGCAGGGACATGTGACTTGTCAACGTACCCGTCGACTTCCGCACAGTGTAACCAAATTCATGAGAGCCACCCCCAAAAAGATGATGACAGAAAAACTATAAAATGAATATACTGAGAGGCAACGGCAATACGTTACGGGATAACAGAAAAACGTAGAACCTAAATACTGCGTTCCCTGAGTATTGTGAATTTACTTGTTCATGTCAATTTTCCATGTTTTGTTTCAGTAATTAGTTTAAAAAAAAAAACGGAAGTTTACATAGAAAGGAGAGTTGTTCTTGCTACACCTTTCAAAATGACACGTCAATGTCGTGGCCATAAGCAGTGAGCTCTTGTAAATTTAACAATAAGCAGATTACCCCAGTATCCCAGTCTTTGTCGGTTGATTCATTTTCCAATCAAGCTTGTATGTTCTTTCATTCCTCTTTCTATGAATTTCAGATGGACATAAGCGATGCTCTTGCTACACCTTTACAAATGACACGCCACGGCAGTGGCCAGAGGCAGAGGGCAGTTGTAAATTTGACAATAAGCATCTGGTGGTCATGGAAACAGAGCGAGAGTGGGAATTTATAAATAAAGAGATTCAAACTCGGAATAGTGGCAAAGAAAATGAATGGAACATCGGTTTGTACAGAAACTTGACAACTAACAAATGGACTTGGATCAATGGCAAAAACGTAACTATAAACAAATGGCAGAAGGATAAGCCTCAAGACAGTGATTTTTACGCTGTGATGGCCAAGGGATCGTTTAGCAGCATCAAGGGAAACATTAACAGAGGATGGATTTGTGAGGAAAAAACAGGTATGTGAATGGGTCTATATCCTCCACCACTAGCAATCAAGCCCATCTCATTGCCCCCTTCCCTCTCTCACACCCACCCCCCCCCCCCCCTCCCACACCCATCCCTGGTCTTCCTCCCTCTGTCTCCTCTCAATCAAACACTGTGACAAACCGACAAATACGCGACTAATCAGTGTCGGTCACGGTTAAATGTAGGCTCCTGTTGGAGCACAGACGCAAGCCGCCTTTTCACCAGACCCCATCTCGCCGGATCGTTTTGCCCTTCGCCGCTCGCGCGCATGACTCAAAGATGAGCCTGAACAAAGGACATGTAAAGGTGAATTAATCAACATGACACGAGCGTGGGACAAAGAAAAATTCTGAGTCCCCGACAGGAATCGAACCCATGACCTCCCGAACACCAGGTGTTCATCTTTATTAACTTAACAGAGGACATGTAGTTGTAAAATGATTTCTATAAAATAAAAATCGCTGATTTTGTGAGTTCGTTTTGTTTTGTTTTGTTTTGTTTTGTTTTGTTTTTTTTTGCCACCCAACAGATAACTGCCAAGGAGTCTGTTTAATTCATAATCCAGTGCCAACGACCTCAACACCACCTGGAACTACCAAACCCACCACACAATGGCGGCTGGACTCTTCAACTGTGTATGATCGCACTACTGCATCAGGTTAGATTTTCCAAAAACATGTCCGATTTTCTAGAACCATGCCCACAGATTTGAGCCCCTTTTTTCCGTTAGCTTGTGATTTTTTTCCTCAAGTGGGGAGGGGGGGGGGGGGGGGGAGGGTGCTTTCCTGATGGAAGCAGCTATAGAGCTTACCTAGCATAAAATGTAGAGAACTTCTTGCTACTATCTATTTTTTATTATTATTATTATTTAGCGCTCCCCCCTGCCCCCCCCCCACCTCTTCCCTGCTTTTTTTTAATTGGTGAGCCCAGGCTACACTCGTCTGAATTTCAGTTCGCTCGGTTACTCTGACAAGGAGCCGACCGATTAGCGTTCTATAACTGCTGTCTAAAGGAAGTTTGCCCGAGGACATTATTAAGTCCAATGAAGGTGCAAGTCTAAGGATTTGCTAGCAAGTGTCGTCCATTATTGTACATGAGAGGGCCCTGAGAAGTACTAAAACGGGACATCATGTAGCCCCGTGGTATTAGGCCGTTTGCACAATGGCGACAATGTTATGCTTGCTTTAGACAGCAAAGAACTTTAGCCACATCAATTGAGGGCTTGGACATGCAATGGACTAGACATTTCTAGTTACTCCATAGGGGATGGCTTTGGAGCAATGGGTGGGATGGGCACTATTACGTAACAAATATATGTGATTATCTGTAGGCTTAGAGTGTATATCAGTTTGAATGTAGCATCAACAAGGCTGGACGTGAGATCCAAAACATCGAGTGAAGTAGGAGAGTGTACAAGGTTAAATTTAATAGTGGGATAAAGAGAGTTAATATATTGCGTGAATTCAAGTATGCGTGAATTCAACGTCCTTAAGGCGCATTCATGTACGGAGCACTATATACTCCCGTCTTCTCGGGCTTGAGCCCCGAGGGGTTTGGAACGGCTAACACTTCAACCTATCGCGCAACCTCGTTCCCAGGGTCTCTCATCTTACCGCCCCCTGGAGCGAGCGAAGAGAGACCCTGGTTGGGTCTGGTCACGTGCCACTTTGACAATTGAGAACATCAGGGAGGGGTCCTCTGTAATCAGCAGTTTGTCGCGTTGAGCTTTGTCGCGCGCTGCGACCGCCACATTACCCGCGGCGTTTATCAATACTTAGCTTTCAGGCTGAAATTTCGAATAATATCTGTTCCAACGTTTACCTAAGGGTTAAGCAAGTCTGTCTCGAGGCTATTTAGTGGTCGTGATTATCAGTGTTGCCGTCTTACCCACTGGATTTATGGAAAGTCACTCATATTTCAACTGTGGACGTCGAGTAGCGCAATTTCATCCCGTAGTAATTGTTGTTTCTCCTTTTGAATGCACTCGATCAAATTGATGCAAAAAACATAAGAACGTCTCTAGGAAAACTTATAGCTTTCTCAAAGTAAAGCTACGGCAGTCTCTGATGAAGAAAAGCTGGACGAAGATAAATATAATATTCGTGCAACGCACTGTGCTTGCAAACAATTCTAATCAAATAGCCGGGCCCGGCGTCACCTGTGGTGTCACAATATAGAATGCAAGTAAGCAATGTGTTCACGAAATATTTTAATCTTTGTCCCTGGAGAGCCAATACTTAGAGCCTTAAAACACATCTTGCAATAGAAACGAACCTAAACAAAGTATAAGCACGGCATGGCAAATTACAGAGGTGTTAAACTCTGAGAAGCAACGTGCTGTTAACAGCAGAAACCATGCGGACCTACGACCTCTAAAAATATGCTTTAACACAATCAAACGACTCCGCTCTACTTATAATTTCCGTTTCTTCTAATAACATGGCACAAAAAATGCCCCTCAGAAGCACGCTTGAAGCAAAGAAAGGTCGAGAGATCGAAAATGAAATGAAAATGTGCACAATTCTCTCGAACCGTTGGCATCACGTACACTAATTTATTAACGACACAATAAAAATTATATTTTTCTTTTTCTAGCCTCCTTTCGTTCGAGGATAAATCCATTTTATCAGCAACAACGGCGAAACGCATACCGCGACGAGTTTGTTGTATTGATACCCTTCGTGCTCTTGAAAGTTCAGGGCGCCGACGGCGCGGTGAAACTTTTCACCCTTTCGCTCCTTTCGAAGTGACTTTGGCTTTCAGTGATCATTTAAAAGGCCCTGAATTCTCTAAAATTATTTAATCACCAGTAACAAGACCTACACTTCATTCTGAGGTAAAGATGAGTCAAACATCTTCCATACACAGCCTCGGCTGCGGTGTGTAATTCTCCATTCGCCTTTGTGAGGAGATTTTTACAATATGTAATGTCCTTCACTGAACCATACAACCATCAGCGACTTGGATTTCCGCTATTAGATGATGGATAAGTTTTTCTTGGCGTTTGCAGAATATTACCACCGGACATTGCCGCAGACCATCATATCGTTCTTGGTTTACCTTGGTGACAACACTTCCCGAGCTCCCGTAGACTAAGTATAGACCAAATTCCTACTAGGCCGCCCATCCCTTCAATAATTTAATTGTCATCTCCCAGATTCTGGGAGACACGTGACCAGACCCAACCAGGGTCTCTCTTCGCTCGCTCCAGGGGGCGGTAAGATGAGAGACCCTGGGAACGAGGTTGCCTATCGCGTTCTCAGTCATAGAGAGCTAATCAGAGATAGTTACACTGTCAAAGCCGAAGTGTTATTTCTCTGGGTGCACACATTTGTTTGCAATGTAAATTGTGTCATCGATTTTCTTATAATTATCTTATTTTTCTTTGTTACAAATAGCGCGTTGTACACACATATCTAATTTATATGTCTTCTGAGCCCAATTACGTTCGATCAGTTCACTCTCAAGGTTAAATGTACAGAGTGGTTTTCGCTTAACTAAAGTGTCGAACGTATTCGCACTTGATGTGGTTTTGCATTTTTTTCCCTAAAAGACTGCCTTAAGAACTTGCGTCACTTTCTCATCCAATCAGAAGTAAAACCAAAACCAACCCTAAATCCCTCGCACACATTTACCCGAGCTTAGTGTCAACTGTATGTATTTGTTTTGAGTACTCACTGGTTCACTAGATTGTCTGTTTTCTTTGTTATGGGCCAAAGTAGTGACTTTGGTTTTGGATTCACGACACTCCATTAAAACCGCTGTTACTTCCTTTAAATCTCCTTCAAAAAAACCTAAGCAACTTTTGTCACTTACTAGATCCTAGCAGAGACCCGGAAGGAGGGAGGCAGGCTTACAACAAAGATAACTGCTCCTCAGTAGTGATAATTCTTACGTCGTTAGTAGCAGTATTGTCTGCTGCGTTGCTCATTCTTGGTGTATGTTTCTTATCTTGGCGAAAGAAACAAAGGAAAGGTAATTTACTGTCTGTCAGGGTGCTACTGATATCTGTATTTCGGTAATCTTTAGAGAACGTTTCATATCTATTTTGTCTTTGATAGAGTTACTTTGCTACTAGCTCGTGATATATCTTTTTTACGCATACTAGTAAAGACTTTGTGTTATCACCTTCATAAAATTGATTCACGCCTTTTGTAACCATTATCACTCCTGCATGGAGTCTTGATTAAAACTTTTCACATTATTTATCATCTTTCCGTTATATTTTCTTTTATTTTAGTTTTGATTACTCTCTACTATTGTACTATCTTGTATTATTTCTCCTTATTTTTTTTTTGTTTACTTAAAAATTATTCTGCGAGCCGTTGGAATAACTGTTTTATTAGAAACGCCCCCAAAATATAGAAAGTAAGACTAAAATAAAAATAAAAATGCCTCAAAAAATCACGCGCACGCTCACCATGTTTGTGGAGCATGGTATAACCAATGATGGCTAAGCCAATGAAAACTATAGAATTGCATTATCCTATGATCCAGCTTTTAATAAAATCGTATATACCCGGGGGAACCGATGATAAAAGTCAATGTGCAAAACTCAAGGGGGGAAATTAAGGGAACGCTCTAATCACATATTGGAAGCGATGGAACTGGGTTACTTTATTTTGTTACCATTGTCCCTTTTAATAAAACTATTTTCTAACTGCTCATTATGTCTTTACCAGATGTAAGAAATGCAGCCGATGTAAGGTAGGTCAACTGGAGTGCTTAGTAGTGCGTATATAATTTCAGTTGTAAATATAAATAGGAAAAAAGTCGCAGCATTCTGTTTTCCTATTTATTTTGGTTTCATGCTCGTCTCGTTCATGTCACGCAACATGATTTTCCTCAGCAGTCAGACACAGTTTTCTAAAAGAATTGGCGATTGCTAAGACTGCTAAATATATTTGAACTACTAGTGAAATCAATTTGGCTAAACTATCGTCAATGCAGATTTTCCTTAGGACTTGGCAAGAACATTGGTTCGTCGATAATCTCGCACAATTCCCCGCACAATACATGTATAAATTTTAATTTTCCCTCACAATCTGCCTCCAAAATCACACGTTAGTTTTTCTTTCCCGCACCCTACAAGAAAGCCAACTAACTTGGAGGTAAGATATCTAATTCAAGTTACCGAAAGTCTTATCTTTACAAATTTGGAGATCGACATATTTTGCACATTGCAAGAAACAAGCCGGATGTTTTTAATAAACTACCAGTCCAAAAACGTTTTCGTATTTAGCTTGTTTTATTGCAATATGATTTGTTTTACTGCTATGTTGTAAATAATAACAGAAGTAGCCCCATCCAGTCATTGACTACCTATTTTTTGTCAGTGTTTTCGTAGTTTGAAATCATATCGCGATCGGCTCAGGCGTTATCTCACGAAAACGTTTCGAGCTGGCTAACTTTCAAGCAATATAATTCGTGGACCGACCCTTTCCGAAAACAATCGACATCTTTGTATGCGAGAGGAAAGTATAAGGCGCGATTCTCACTAAAACTTTCTTCGCAAAACACCACGTTCTGTCACGAAAAGCGAGCAATGTCGCGTTTCTCGTCCCAAGATTCCATGGTCTACGCATGGCACGCCTGAGACCATGACCCCCCTTTTGCCGACCAAAACACTTGCATTTTGGAAGCCCGAGTAAAGAGGGACTTTTTGGGTTGCTTCATAAGCCGTTGGATGTTTTTGTGGTACTGGTTCTTGCCTTAGACAATTTCCCCTTATTGCTTACTTTTCGCCAGTATTACGCCTGCTGCCCCACCAGCGTAAGAGCAGTCTATGCACTCTGTGTTTTCTCGTATGTTTGTTTTGTTTTGTTTTGATTTTTTTTATACTTTGTGCGCTCATCTCTTTGCTATCAGGAACCAACTTGATAATCAAGACGGGTCGTCGTTGAGCCCAGAAAATGCGGCAAGAGAGCTTGGGTTCTCTGCGGAAGCAGAACCCGGTAGTATGAAACCCAAAAATCAGAGGCGGGAAACAGACCAATCTTCGAGTCAAGAGTGTGGATATGCCATGTTGACTCCTCGTACAATGATGGTAATTTCAATTGAAGTTTTGATACAAAAGCATAGACGTCTTAATAGTAAAACCTTCTTGTCGACGTTACCACTGTTGCTGTTCCTTGTATTTCAATTTCAATTAATTAATTTCTTGTGTTTTGTATGCACAGCTGCCAGGGGATAGTTCATATGCACCTTTGGTGAAATCCAAAGGAGGAGACTGTATCAATGAGTCTTCTGTGGCCGCTTCTCCTTTGCTGCAACACGATGACGAAGATCATGATCAGCTACCCACATACGTCAATGTACGTTTGGCAAACTATGCGAATATATAACTCGATGGATGAAGAGGGAAAGTGATGATATTAGTAGTCGATACTTGCCTTGAGTACTTGGATTCTGCTCTAATTCGTGATCATGCTTAAGAGATATTAATGGCGAATTGATGCTAATGAGTTCAGTCACACATTAATTTAATTTAATTTAATTAAGTTACTTTATCAAGGAAACTAAACAAACAATTGAATGACGT